>NW_025744834.1:0-123486 GCF_021184085.1 Oncorhynchus gorbuscha
GTCCACTGATAGTTGACTAGCGAAACAGGAGGGGCTCTGAAAGACACGGGGGTGTCCACTGATAGTTGACTAGCGAAACAGGAGGGGCTCTGAAAGACACTCATGTCCACTGATAGTTGACTAGCGAAACAGGAGGGGCCACTGTCCACTGATAGTTGACTAGCGAAACAGAAGGGGCTCTGAAAGACAGGGGGTGTCCACTGATAGTTGACTAGCGCGAAACAGGAGGGGCTCTGAAAGACACGGGGTGTCCACTGATAGTTGACTAGCGAAACAGGAGGGGCTCTGAAAGACACTCATGGGGTGTCCACTGATAGTTGACTAGCGAAACAGGAGGGGCTCTGAAAGACACTCATGGGGTGTCCACTGATAGTTGACTAGCGAAACAGGAGGGGCTCTGAAAGACACTCATGGGGGTGTCCACAGGAGGGGGCTGAAAGACACGGGGTAGTAGTGACTAGCGAAACAGGAGGGGCTCTGAAAGACACTCATGGGGGTGTCCACTGATAGTTGACTAGCGAAACAGGAGGGGCTCTGAAAGACACTCATGGGGGTGTACACTGATAGTTGACTAGCGAAACAGGAGGGGCTCTGAAAGACACTCATGGGGGTGTCCACTGATAGTTGACTAGCAAACAGGAGGGGCTCTGAAAGACAACTGGAACAACTGGAACGTAAAAGACACCCACTAAATTTTCCCAAGAGGCAAACAAAATAAAAACCCAAACTGGAAAGACAGGAAGCAAAACCAAAACTGGGAAGATCAGACACAGGAATGTTTATCTAGAAATCAAAGCGGGATGCGAACTAAAAGGTGTTGACCCTCCAGAACTCTCAAGACCACTGGCCCAGCCGCTTTTAAATTTCACCTGGGCACTTCACTGATTTCCTTATATGAACTGTAACTCAGTAAAATCTTTGAAATTATTACATTTATATTTTTTGTTCAGTGTAGTTCAATTACATGTAGTTCCCCGACAGCCCATTTTGTTTACAGTCTTTGGTATGACTAATTTTGTCCATTCTTCGTTATAAACCACCTGTTTTTGTAGGGGATAATACATGTCTATTCTGAGGAAGAGTTCCTTATCAGTAGGAAACACACTTTAGTGTGAAACTAAAGGAGGGACTAAGGCTACATAACAAATGACACACTATTCCCGATACAGTGCACTACAGAGCGCTATGGGCTAAAAACAAACTTCACTGCATTGCTGCACCACCTACAGGACGATATGAGAAACTACGGACTCCATTGAGAATGTGACTCAATAGCACCACCTACAGGACGACAGGGGAACTTAATTTATTTCAAACAGTTTTCACAGGATGAAACATAGTAGAATAGTTTATTTATTAAAATCAGATCAATACTCAGATAATAAAAGAGACAAATCAGTAAACTGTGTTTACCAGAGAATGTTCATTAGCACTGTAGTATACTATACTACTGTTTTGTGTCCCTACTGGCACCCTATTCCCTATATAGTGCACTACTTTAGGCTCTGAGCAACATTAGTGCACTATATAGGGAATAGGGTGCCATTTGGGAATCATGTTATATGATCAATATCAGATCGTGTACATTCTAAATGGATGGATGACATTTTACCATTAAGACCAGGGTCCCAAATGGCACCCTATTCCCTAATTATATAGTGCACTACTTTTAGCCAGAACCCTATGGGCCCTGGTCAAACGTAGTGCACTAAATTGGGTGTCATTCAGGACTCCAATAACAATTTCTTGTCAAACATCACATTCTGACACTTTAAAAAGCTCATATTTGAGCTCACAGAGTAAACCACTGATGTTCTGCAAAAGGGAGGAATAGTGTCCTGAATGGTGTCCCAACTCCCTTTATAGTGCAGTCCTTTTGACCAGAGTGAATAGTGTCCCTACTCCCTTTATAGTGCAGTCCTTTTGACCAGAGTGAATAGTGTCCCTACTCCCTTTATAGTGCAGTCCTTTTGACCAGAGTGAATAGTGTCCCTACTCCCTTTATAGTGCAGTCCTTTTGACCAGAGTGAATAGTGTCCCAACTCCCTTTATAGTGCAGTCCTTTTGACCAGAGTGAATAGTGTCCCAACTCCCTTTATAGTGCAGTCCTTTTGACCAGAGTGAATAGTGTCCCAACTCCCTTTATAGTGCAGTCCTTTTGACCAGAGTGAATAGTGTCCCTACTCCCTTTATAGTGCAGTCCTTTTGACCAGAGTGAATAGTGTCCCTACTCCCTTTAGAGTGCAGTCCTTTTGACCAGAGCCCACAGTGAATGGTGTCCCATTTGATCAGAGCCCACAGTGAATGGTGTCCCATTTGATCAGAGCCCACAGTGAATGGTGTCTCATTTGACCAGAGCCCACAGTGAATGGTGTCTCATTTGACCAGAACCCACAGTGAATGGTGTCTCATTTGACCAGAGCCCATAGTGAATGGTGTCTCATTTGACCAGAGCCCACAGGGAATGGTGTCCCATTAGGGACATCATGAAGCAGTAAAACCTCCCATCGTGATCACAGTTCAGACACACAATGGCACGTTTCCAGTACTGTTATTTCGTAGTCCGCTTAGAGAGGACTTTTATTTTGAAGCCACCGCCACCCCCGTGTCTTCACTAGGAGATGATTGGACAGTGTCTCTCATGTGACACTCTTGGTGCCTCTTCAGCTGCCCTGACGCCGTGAACCCTTTCCCACATGCGCTACACAGGAAAGGCCGCTCCCCGGTGTGTGTCCTCATGTGTAGCTTCAGACTCCCCGGTGTGGTGAACCCCTTATCACAGACAGTACAAGGGTACGGCCTCTCTTTAGTGTGTGTGATCTGGTGCACTTTCAGGTTGCCAGATTGGGCGAAACTGGTCCCGCATATGGCGCAGATGAATGGTTTCTCTCCGGTGTGTGTCCGCTGGTGGCTCTTCAGGTCTCCAGCACGCAAGAAGGTTCGGCCGCAGAAGGAACAGCAGAATGGTTTCTCTCCGGTGTGGGTTCTCTGGTGGGTCCGCAGGTTCCCCAGCTCTGTGAAGCTCTTCGATTGGAGACAGATAAACAAAAAGACAAAAACAAAAATGAAAGAGGGGAAGCAGAGAAATATCGCACATATAACAGATCTACAGCTTATAAGACTTGCTTTCAAAGAGAATGGAAAATCTATAACTCATTTCTATCTGAAAACTGTTGGTTCGTACACAAAGCTACATAAGGTAACTTTAATTGACACGCACCTTGCCACACTGGCAAATGTGGTAGGTCTTCTGCCCCGTGTGGAGCAGCTTGTGTTTCTTCAGGTCGTGGGCTCGGGAGAACCGTTTCCCGCACTCTGAGCATTGGTGTGGTTTCTCCTTGGTGTGTGTCTGCAGATGGGTCTTCAGGTTGCCGCGGATGGCGAACCCTTTACCGCATACGGAGCAGTGGTGGAGGTTCTCCCCTTTGTGGATCATCTGGTGGCACTTGAGCGACTTGAATCAAAACCAACTTTATTTAGATCATTACTTACAACAAAATGCAGTGCAAAGTGCTTCCCATACATAAAATCAATAAACCGTGTAAAAAGATAAAAACAAAACAGCAGACGAGGAGTAAATAGATCAATTTTAAGACCGTAAAACAACAACGAACCTTGAAGTAGGAGAAGCTTTTCCCACAGTCATTGCAGTGGTACGGTTTCTCCTCCCGGTGAGTCTGCTGGTGGTCTTTATAGTGGGCCAGCCGGGAGAAGCTTTTCTGACACTGGGAACACTGGTACGGTTTCTCCCCTGTGAATAGAATAACTTCATATTGATTCAAACTGGGGTTGAGAACAACGTTGCAGAAGTGGGCGGCAGAGTGGGGAGTTTCTCTCTGTGCTTAGTTATAATCAACTTCATGTTAAAAAAAATGCAATAAAATAAGCTAATGCAATTGAAGGCATGTATCAAATACTTGCTTATACTGAAACTCCCAATGTCATATCCAACCGTTATACTATCATAAAGCAATAGTCGTGTGTGTGTGTGGTCACCGAAATGATCATTTCAGCACTGACTTGATTGGGACAGCGCCACCACATTGCTTTAAGAGGAGTGTGGGTGACTCGTCTTGATAAATCAATTAACTAAAATGGCAGATTTTTTATTTTAGTCGCTGAATGTTCGTTTGGATATTGGATAACAATTAGGCCGGGGAAATGTTAGCTAAGTGAGTAATTGGATTCCAGTTTGCTCATATATTAAGTGATCAGAGCATTTTGCCAGCGTGTTATGTAGCTTAACAAGTGGATTCTGCTCTTCTCTGGCGTGGCAGCCTGTCCTCCTCCCAACCGAAGGCCTGTGTCTTGTCTGATAATCAGTCAATGAGAATTTATTCAACTTAAAAATCGCTGTCTGTACATCAGACTGAATTCACAACCCCTTGACTTTTTCCAAAATGTTTCATCATGGCCACAAATGTCTCTGGCCCAGCCACTACTGGAATCCTGGCTGCTGCTGCGGCTGAGAGAGAAACGTAGTGGGCTGAAAAGGTGGGCAGACTTCCATAGTTTTTACCCCCCCCCTTAACACAGCATGGCAAGCCTGAAACCGTCGGGCTGAGAATGAGAACTCTACACAGAACACATACCAATGATATGGAAGACAGAGACAAGATGAACATAAATACATTTTCATTTAAAAGCCGGTACAAAACATTGAGTGTCTTTCTGAGAGATATAAATCTGAGAGATAAAACAGCCCATGTATTATATAACAGACCTGTGTGGATGCGCTGGTGGATCTTGAGGTTACCCTGCGCAGTGAAACCTTTCCCACACTCGGAACACTGGAACGGCTTCTCTCCTGATACACAGACAGAACGTTTCAATGTCACAAATAACAGATTAAAAAAACACATTGACGCCCAATCCAAAGAGAGTTGAGACACTGATAACATTTGTAGGCAATTATAATATCAAAATCTGTTATAATACATTACATCATATCATTAACATCATGTATTTTTATTTAATTTGGCAAGTCAATTAAGAACACATTCTTATTTACAATGACGGCCTAGTGGGTTAAACTACCTTGTTCAGAGGCAGAACGACAGATTTTGACCTTGTCAGCTCGGGGGATTCGATCCAGCAACCATTTCGGGTTACTGGCCCAACGCCCTAACCACTAGGCTACGCTGCCGCGCCCTCATCATCAACAAACATCCCATGACATCATCCTTTATACACCTGGAAGAAGGAGCCACTACACCTGTGTGGGTCATCTGGTGTTTCTTCAGCCCTCCCAGACTGGTGAAAGTCTTCCCACACTGATGACAGACGTGGCTCACCCTCTCTCCTAGGGATGAGTTAGAGGTACCGATAAAGTCAAGCAAGAGCATCCATATATATCGATTCCAACATTTTGTCATCTAAGCCAGAAATCTTGCTTGTTTGTAGGTGACCAAATACTTATTTTCCACCATAATTTGCAAATAAATTCATTTTAAAAAATCCTACAATGTGATTTTCTGGATTTCTCTTCTCATTTGGTCTGTCATAGTTGGAGTGAACCTATGATGAAAATTACAGGCCTCTCATCTTTTTAAGCTGGAGAACTTGCACAATTGGTGGCTGACTAAATACTTTTGCCCCACTGTATATCGATTCCAACATTTTGTCATCTAAAAATAACACAGTTAAGTGATATTTCCCATTGCTAGACATATTTTTGATTCAGCCCCTCAATAAATGTGTGGCACATGCTTACCTCTCTCTTACTATGATAATAATACATACAACTTTTAAAATGTGACTGACCCCTCTCTCCTGTGTGGATACGGATTTATTTAGCATTTACATGAGAAGACCTCTACACTTCACAGCACTTCTACATAGAGAAGTAGTCGACGTCACTAAGAATGGTCCCAAATCCATCAGAAACATCAGACTGCATGGTCTGGTCTGGTGGATGTTGTGATGTTATGACAGGCATGGTCTGGTCTGGTGGATGTTGTGATGTTATGACAGGCATGGTCTGGTCTGGTGGATGTTGTGATGTTATGGCAGGCATGGTCTGGTCTGGTGGATGTTGTGATGTAATGTTATGACAGGCATGGTCTGGTGGATGTTGAGTTGTTATGGCAGGCATGGTCTGGTCTGGTGGATGTTGAGTTGTGATGTTATGGCAGGCATGGTCTGGTCTGGTGGATGTTGAGATGTTATGACAGGCATGGTCTGGTGGATGTTGAGTTGTTATGGCAGGCATGGTCTGGTGGATGTTGTGATGTTATGACAGGCATGGTCTGGTCTGGTGGATGTTGAGATGTTATGACAGGCATGGTCTGGTCTGGTGGATGTTGTGATGTTATGACAGGCATGGTCTGGTGGATGTTGAGTTGTTATGGCAGGCATGGTCTGGTCTGGTGGATGTTGAGATGTTATGACAGGCATGGTCTGGTGGATGTTGTGATGTTATGGCAGGCATGGTCTGGTCTGGTGGATGTTGAGATGTTATGACAGGCATGGTCTGGTCTGGTGGATGTTGAGTTGTGATGTTATAGCAGGCATGGTCTGGTGGATGTTGAGTTGTTATGGCAGGCATGGTCTGGTCTGGTGGATGTTGAGTTGTGATGTTATGGCAGGCATGGTCTGGTCTGGTGGATGTTGAGATGTTATGACAGGCATGGTCTGGTGGATGTTGAGTTGTTATGGCAGGCATGGTCTGGTCTGGTGGATGTTGTGATGTTATGACAGGCATGGTCTGGTCTGGTGGATGTTGAGTTGTGATGTTATAGCAGGCATGGTCTGGTCTGGTGGATGTTGTGATGTTATGACAGGCATGGTCTGGTCTGGTGGATGTTGAGTTGTGATGTTATGGCAGGCATGGTCTGGTCTGGTGGATGTTGAGATGTTATGACAGGCATGGTCTGGTGGATGTTGAGTTGTGATGTTATGACAGGCATGGTCTGGTCTGGTGGATGTTGAGTTGTTATGGCAGGCATGGTCTGGTCTGGTGGATGTTGTGATGTTATGACAGGCATGGTCTGGTCTGGTGGATGTTGTGATGTTATGACAGGCATGGTCTGGTCTGGTGGATGTTGTGATGTTATGACAGGCATGGTCTGGTCTGGTGGATGTTGTGATGTTATGACAGGCATGGTCTGGTGGATGTTGTGATGTTATGACAGGCATGGTCTGGTCTGGTGGATGTTGTGATGTTATGACAGGCATGGTCTGGTCTGGTGGATGTTGTGATGTTATGACAGGCATGGTCTGGTCTGGTGGATGTTGTGATGTTATGACAGGCATGGTCTGGTCTGGTGGATGTTGTGATGTTATGACAGGCATGGTCTGGTCTGGTGGATGTTGTGATGTTATGACAGGCATGGTCTGGTCTGGTGGATGTTGAGTTGTGATGTTATGGCAGGCATGGTCTGGTGGATGTTGAGTTGTGATGTTATGGTAGGCATGGTCTGGTCTGGTGGATGTTGTGATGTTATGACAGGCATGGTCTGGTCTGGTGGATGTTGAGTTGTGATGTTATGGCAGGCATGGTCTGGTCTGGTGGATGTTGAGTTGTGATAATTGGCAGGCATGGTCTGGTGTACTGAAGTTGGCGCTGTGGTGCAATAAGGCTTGAGCACCACCATGGCTGCTTACAGCTATATTCTATCTTGTAATAGTTTATGCAAAATACTGAAAAATAATCATTGTTCACAATAACCTGTGTGGATGGTGAGGTGTCTCTTCATGTCGTCTGAGCGTGAGAAACATTTCCCGCAGACGGAGCACCGGTGGGGTTTCTCTCCGCTGTGAGTCTGTGTGTGCCTCTTCAGGCTTCCCACAGTGATGAAGGTCTTGCCACACTGGGAGCAAGGGTGTGGCTTCTCCACTGCACTCTGAGCGTTCGAACTCTGTTCATTCTCCCCGTCTGAACAGTCTGTGTCCGAGTTGGCGCCCCCTCCTGTTTCCGTGACAACACTACAGGTTAAATACGGTCGGGGAACCGTGTGTATCTCTTTCAGATCAATTTTCTCTTACGTAAACACTATAAACTATCAAAGTGGATACAACCAAAGCTTTTTATCATCCCCATGAATGGTTATTGTGGTCTGTGATTACCGGAGTTGGTCTCATCTCCGCCACCTCCCTCCTCCTCTGCATCTCTTCTAACAATAGAAAGCCCTGTTAAAATACAGATTCACATGAATAGTACCGATAATATCCATCAGAACTTCTATAACCAGGCAACCAGGTAACCAGGCAACGGGGGCCTGAGTGTCTGCTGATGTTTATTATTTCTGTCAATCAGTGTTTGATATAGACATGGGTAACCAGGAGTGTACAATAATGAGTGCAGAAGGATAAGAGCCCAGAGGACTCTACTGTACCACCACCACTACCCAGAGGACTCTACTGTACCACCACCACTACCCAGAGGACTCTACTGTACCACCACTACTACCCAGAGGACTCTACTGTACCACCACTACTACCCAGAGGACTCTACTGTACCACCACTACTACCCAGGGGACTCTACTGTACCACCACTACTACCCAGAGGACTCTACTGTACCACCACTACTACCCAGGGGACTCTACTGTACCACCACTACTACCCAGAGGACTCTACTGTACCACCACTACTACCCAGAGGACTCTACTGTACCACCACTACTACCCAGAGGACTCTACTGTACCACCACTACTACTGTACCACCACTACTACCCAGAGGACTCTACTGTACCACCACTACTACCCAGAGGACTCTACTGTACCACCACTACTACCCAGAGGACTCTACTGTACCACCACTACTACCCAGAGGACTCTACTGTACCACCACTACTACCCAGAGGACTCTACCACTGAGGACTCCACCACTACTACCCAGAGGACTCTACTGTACCACCACTACTACCCAGAGGACTCTACTGTACCACCACTACTACCCAGAGGACTCTACTGTACCACCACTACTACCCAGAGGACTCTACTGTACCACCACTACTACCCAGAGGACTCTACTGTACCACCACTACTACCCAGAGGACTCTACTGTACCACCACCACTACCCAGAGGACTCTACTGTACCACCACCACTACCCAGAGGACTCTACTGTACCACCACTACTACCCAGAGGACTCTACTGTACCACCACTACTACCCAGAGGACTCTACTGTACCACCACTACTACCCAGAGGACTCTACTGTACCACCACTACTACCCAGAGGACTCTACTGTACCACCACTACTACCCAGAGGACTCTACTGTACCACCACTACTACCCAGAGGACTCTACTGTACCACCACTACTACCCAGAGGACTCTACTGTACCACCACCACTACCCAGAGGACTCTACTGTACCACCACCACTACCCAGAGGACTCTACTGTACCACCACCACTACCCAGAGGACTCTACTGTACCACCACCACTACCCAGAGGACTCTACTGTACCACCACCACTACCCAGAGGACTCTACTGTACCACCACCACTACCCAGAGGACTCTACTGTACCACCACCACTACCCAGAGGACTCTACTGTACCACCACTACTACCCAGAGGACTCTACTGTACCACCACTACTACCCAGAGGACTCTACTGTACCACCACTACTACCCAGAGGACTCTACTGTACCACCACTACCCAGAGGACTCTTCTGTACCACCACTACCCAGAGGACTCTACTGTACCACCACTACCCAGAGGACTCTACTGTACCACCACTACCCAGAGGACTCTACTGTACCACCACTACCCAGAGGACTCTACTGTACCACCACTACCCAGAGGACTCTACTGTACCACCACTCCCCAGAGGACTCTACTGTACCACCACTACCCAGAGGACTCTATCCTCACCCCATTCCAGCGAGCTACTGTCCTGCTACTACCCAGAGGACTCTCTCCCACCCCATTCTAGTGAGCTACTGTCCTGCTACTACCCAGAGGACTCTCTCCCACCCCATTCCAGCTAGCTACTGTCCTGCTACTACCCAGGACTATCCTCACCCCATTCCAGCTAGAAACTGTCCTGCTACTACACAGAGGACTCTATCCTCACCCCATTCTAGCTAGCTACTGTCCTGCTACAAGCCAGAGGACTCTCTCCTCACCCCATTCCAGCTAGAAACTGTCCTGCTACTACCTAGAGGACTCCCACCCCATTCCAGATAGCTACTGTCCTGCTACTACCCAGAGGACTCCCACCCCATTCCAGCTAGCTACTGTCCTGCTACTACCTAGAGGACTCCCACCCCATTCCAGCTAGCTACTGTCCTGCTACTACCTAGAGGACTCCCACCCCATTCTAGCTAGCTACTGTACCGCTACTACCCAGAGGACTCCACTGTACCACTACTACCCAGAGGACTCTACTGTACCACTACTACCCAGAGGACTCTCTCCCACCCCATTCTAGCTAGCTACTGTACCGCTACTACCCAGAGGACTCCACTGTACCACTACTACCCAGAGGACTCTACTGTACCACTACTACCCAGAGGACTCTCTCCCACCCATTCTAGCTAGCTACTGTCCTGATACTACCCAGAGGACTCTCTCTCACCCCATTCCAGCTAGCTACTGTCCTGCTACTACCCAGGACTATCCTCACCCCATTCCAGCTAGAAACTGTCCTGCTACTACACAGAGGACTCTATCCTCACCCCATTCTAGCTAGCTACTGTCCTGCTACAAGCCAGAGGACTCTCTCCTCACCCCATTCCAGCTAGAAACTGTCCTGCTACTACACAGAGGACTCTATCCTCACCCATTCCAGCTAGCTACTGTCCTGCTACTACCTAGAGGACTCCCACCCCATTCTAGATAGCTACTGTCCTGCTACTACCCAGAGGACTCCCACCCCATTCCAGCTAGCTACTGTCCTGCTACTACCTAGAGGACTCCCACCCCATTCCAGCTAGCTACTGTCCTGCTACTACCTAGAGAACTCCCACCCCATTCTAGCTAGCTACTGTACCGCTACTACCCAGAGGACTCCACTGTACCACTACTACCCAGAGGACTCTCTCCCACCCCATTCTAGCTAGCTACTGTACCGCTACTACCCAGAGGACTCCACTGTACCACTACTACCCAGAGGACTCTCTCCCACCCATTCTAGCTAGCTACTGTCCTGCTACTACCCAGAGGACTCTCTCCCACCCCATTCTAGCTAGCTACTGTCCTGCTACTACCCAGAGGACTCTCTCCCACCCCATTCTAGCTAGCTACTGTCCTGCTACTACCCAGAGGACTCTCTCCCACCCCATTCTAGCTAGCTACTGTCCTGCTACTACCCAGAGGACTCTCTCCCACCCTATTATAGCTAGCTACTGTACTACTACCCAGAGGACTCTACTGTACCACTACTACCCAGAGGACTCTACTGTACCACTACTACCCAGAGGACTCTACTGTACCACTACTACCCAGAGGACTCTACTGTACCACTACTACCCAGAGGACTCTCTACTCACCCGATTTCACTGCTTCGCCTTCCTCCTCATCCATGTCCACTTTCACAACGTTCTGCCCTGGTGGAGAACACAAGATACAGTACTGACAACAGACAGTAGTGATGAATAGACTAGCCTGACAACAGACAGTAGTGATGAACAGACTAGCCTGACTGACAACAGTGATGAACAGACTAGCCTGACTGACAACAGTGATGAACAGACTAGCCTGACTGACAACAGACAGTAGTGATGAACAGACTAGCCTGACTGACAACAGACAGTAGTGATGAACAGACTAGCCTGACTGACAACAGACAGTAGTGATGAATAGACTAGCCTGACTGACAACAGACAGTAGTGATGAATAGACTAGCCTGACAACAGACAGTAGTGATGAATAGACTAGCCTGACAACAGACAGTAGTGATGAATAGACTAGCCTGACAACAGACAGTAGTGATGAATAGACTAGTCTGACAACAGACAGTAGTGATGAATAGACTAGCCTGACTGAAAACAGACAGTAGTGATGAATAGACTAGCCTGACTGACAACAGACAGTAGTGATGAATAGACTAGCCTGACTGACAACAGACAGTAGTGATGAATAGACTAGACTGACTGACAACAGACAGTAGTGATGAATAGACTAGCCTGACTGAAAACAGACAGTAGTGATGAATAGACTAGCCTGACTGAAAACAGACAGTAGTGATGAATAGACTAGCCTGACTGAAAACAGACAGTAGTGATGAATAGACTAGCCTGACTGAAAACAGACAGTAGTGATGAATAGACTAGCCTGACTGAAAACAGACAGTAGTGATGAATAGACTAGCCTGACTGAAAACAGACAGTAGTGATGAATAGACTAGCCTGACTGACAACAGACAGTAGTGATGAATAGACTAGCCTGACTGACAACAGACAGTAGTGATGAATAGACTAGCCTGACTGACAACAGACAGTAGTGATGAATAGACTAGCCTGACTGAAAACAGACAGTAGTGATGAATAGACTAGCCTGACTGAAAACAGACAGTAGTGATGAATAGACTAGCCTGACTGAAAACAGACAGTAGTGATGAATAGACTAGCCTGACAACAGACAGTAGTGATGAATAGACTAGCCTGACAACAGACAGTAGTGATGAATAGACTAGCCTGACAACAGACAGTAGTGATGAATAGACTAGCCTGACAACAGACAGTAGTGATGAATAGACTAGTCTGACAACAGACAGTAGTGATGAATAGACTAGCCTGACAACAGACAGTAGTGATGAATAGACTAGCCTGACTGACAACAGACAGTAGTGATGAATAGACTAGCCTGACTGACAACAGACAGTAGTGATGAATAGACTAGTCTGACTGACAACAGACAGTAGTGATGAATAGACTAGTCTGACTGACAACAGACAGTAGTGATGAATAGACTAGTCTGACTGACAACAGACAGTAGTGATGAATAGACTAGCCTGACTGACAACAGACAGTAGTGATGAACAGACTAGCCTGACTGACAACAGACAGTAGTGATGAATAGACTAGCCTGACTGAAAACAGACAGTAGTGATGAACAGACTAGCCTGACAACAGACAGTAGTGATGAACAGACTAGCCTGACAACAGACAGTAGTGATGAATAGACTAGCCTGACTGACAACAGACAGTAGTGATGAATAGACTAGCCTGACTGACAACAGACAGTAGTGATGAATAGACTAGCCTGAAAACAGACAGTAGTGATGAACAGACTAGCCTGAAAACAGACAGTAGTGATGAATAGACTAGCCTGACTGACAACAGACAGTAGTGATGAATAGACTAGTCTGACTGACAACAGACAGTAGTGATGAATAGACTAGTCTGACTGACAACAGACAGTAGTGATGAATAGACTAGCCTGACTGACAACAGACAGTAGTGATGAATAGACTAGCCTGACAACAGACAGTAGTGATGAATAGACTAGCCTGACAACAGACAGTAGTGATGAATAGACTAGCCTGACAACAGACAGTAGTGATGAATAGACTAGCCTGACAACAGACAGTAGTGATGAATAGACTAGCCTGACAACAGACAGTAGTGATGAATAGACTAGTCTGACAACAGACAGTAGTGATGAATAGACTAGCCTGACTGAAAACAGACAGTAGTGATGAATAGACTAGTCTGACAACAGACAGTAGTGATGAATAGACTAGCCTGACTGACAACAGACAGTAGTGATGAATAGACTAGCCTGACAACAGACAGTAGTGATGAATAGACTAGCCTGACAACAGACAGTAGTGATGAATAGACTAGCCTGACAACAGACAGTAGTGATGAATAGACTAGTCTGACAACAGACAGTAGTGATGAATAGACTAGCCTGACTGACAACAGACAGTAGTGATGAATAGACTAGCCTGACAACAGACAGTAGTGATGAATAGACTAGCCTGACAACAGACAGTAGTGATGAATAGACTAGCCTGACAACAGACAGTAGTGATGAATAGACTAGCCTGACTGACAACAGACAGTAGTGATGAATAGACTAGCCTGACTGACAACAGACAGTAGTGATGAATAGACTAGCCTGACTGACAACAGACAGTAGTGATGAATAGACTAGCCTGACTGACAACAGACAGTAGTGATGAATAGACTAGCCTGACTGACAACAGACAGTAGTGATGAATAGACTAGCCTGACAACAGACAGTAGTGATGAATAGACTAGCCTGACAACAGACAGTAGTGATGAATAGACTAGTCTGACTGAAAACAGACAGTAGTGATGAATAGACTAGCCTGACTGAAAACAGACAGTAGTGATGAATAGACTAGTCTGACAACAGACAGTAGTGATGAATAGACTAGCCTGACAACAGACAGTAGTGATGAATAGACTAGTCTGACAACAGACAGTAGTGATGAATAGACTAGCCTGACTGACAACAGACAGTAGTGATGAATAGACTAGCCTGACTGACAACAGACAGTAGTGATGAATAGACTAGTCTGACAACAGACAGTAGTGATGAATAGACTAGCCTGACTGACAACAGACAGTAGTGATGAATAGACTAGCCTGACTGACAACAGACAGTAGTGATGAATAGACTAGCCTGACTGACAACAGACAGTAGTGATGAATAGACTAGACTGACTGACAACAGACAGTAGTGATGAATAGACTAGCCTGACAACAGACAGTAGTGATGAATAGACTAGCCTGACAACAGACAGTAGTGATGAATAGACTAGCCTGACAACAGACAGTAGTGATGAATAGACTAGCCTGACAACAGACAGTAGTGATGAATAGACTAGCCTGACAACAGACAGTAGTGATGAATAGACTAGCCTGACAACAGACAGTAGTGATGAATAGACTAGTCTGACAACAGACAGTAGTGATGAATAGACTAGACTGACTGACAACAGACAGTAGTGATGAATAGACTAGCCTGACAACAGACAGTAGTGATGAATAGACTAGCCTGACAACAGACAGTAGTGATGAATAGACTAGACTGACTGACAACAGACAGTAGTGATGAATAGACTAGCCTGACAACAGACAGTAGTGATGAATAGACTAGCCTGACAACAGACAGTAGTGATGAACAGACTAGTCTGACTGACAACAGACAGTAGTGATGAGTAGACTAGCCTGACAACAGACAGTAGTGATGAATAGACTAGCCTGACTGACAACAGACAGTAGTGATGAATAGACTAGCCTGACAACAGACAGTAGTGATGAATAGACTAGCCTGACAACAGACAGTAGTGATGAATAGACTAGCCTGACTGACAACAGACAGTAGTGATGAATAGACTAGCCTGACAACAGACAGTAGTGATGAATAGACTAGTCTGACTGACAACAGACAGTAGTGATGAATAGACTAGCCTGACAACAGACAGTAGTGATGAATAGACTAGCCTGACTGACAACAGACAGTAGTGATGAATAGACTAGCCTGACAACAGACAGTAGTGATGAATAGACTAGCCTGACTGACAACAGACAGTAGTGATGAATAGACTAGCCTGACTGAAAACAGACAGTAGTGATGAATAGACTAGTTTGACTGAAAACAGACAGTAGTGATGAATAGACTAGTCTGACTGACAACAGACAGTAGTGATGAATAGACTAGCCTGACTGACAACAGACAGTAGTGATGAATAGACTAGCCTGACTGAAAACAGACAGTAGTGATGAATAGACTAGCCTGAAAACAGACAGTAGTGATGAATAGACTAGCCTGACTGAAAACAGACAGTAGTGATGAATAGACTAGCCTGACAACAGACAGTAGTGATGAATAGACTAGCCTGACAACAGACAGTAGTGATGAATAGACTAGCCTGACTGACAACAGACAGTAGTGATGAATAGACTAGCCTGACTGACAACAGACAGTAGTGATGAATAGACTAGCCTGACTGACAACAGACAGTAGTGATGAACAGACTAGCCTGACAACAGACAGTAGTGATGAATAGACTAGCCTGACAACAGACAGTAGTGATGAATAGACTAGCCTGACTGACAACAGACAGTAGTGATGAATAGACTAGCCTGACAACAGACAGTAGTGATGAATAGACTAGCCTGACTGACAACAGACAGTAGTGATGAATAGACTAGCCTGACTGAAAACAGACAGTAGTGATGAATAGACTAGTTTGACTGAAAACAGACAGTAGTGATGAATAGACTAGTCTGACTGACAACAGACAGTAGTGATGAATAGACTAGCCTGACTGACAACAGACAGTAGTGATGAATAGACTAGCCTGACTGAAAACAGACAGTAGTGATGAATAGACTAGCCTGAAAACAGACAGTAGTGATGAATAGACTAGCCTGACTGAAAACAGACAGTAGTGATGAATAGACTAGCCTGACAACAGACAGTAGTGATGAATAGACTAGCCTGACAACAGACAGTAGTGATGAATAGACTAGCCTGACTGACAACAGACAGTAGTGATGAATAGACTAGCCTGACTGACAACAGACAGTAGTGATGAATAGACTAGCCTGACTGACAACAGACAGTAGTGATGAACAGACTAGCCTGACAACAGACAGTAGTGATGAATAGACTAGCCTGACTGAAAACAGACAGTAGTGATGAATAGACTAGCCTGACTGAAAACAGACAGTAGTGATGAATAGACTAGCCTGACAACAGACAGTAGTGATGAATAGACTAGCCTGACTGACAACAGACAGTAGTGATGAATAGACTAGCCTGACTGAAAACAGACAGTAGTGATGAATAGACTAGCCTGACTGACAACAGACAGTAGTGATGAATAGACTAGTCTGACAACAGACAGTAGTGATGAATAGACTAGCCTGACAACAGACAGTAGTGATGAATAGACTAGCCTGACAACAGACAGTAGTGATGAATAGACTAGCCTGACAACAGACAGTAGTGATGAATAGACTAGTCTGACAACAGACAGTAGTGATGAATAGACTAGTCTGACTGACAACAGACAGTAGTGATGAATAGACTAGTCTGACTGACAACAGACAGTAGTGATGAATAGACTAGTCTGACTGACAACAGACAGTAGTGATGAATAGACTAGCCTGAAAACAGACAGTAGTGATGAATAGACTAGCCTGACAACAGACAGTAGTGATGAATAGACTAGCCTGACTGACAACAGACAGTAGTGATGAATAGACTAGCCTGACTGACAACAGACAGTAGTGATGAATAGACTAGCCTGACTGACAACAGACAGTAGTGATGAATAGACTAGCCTGACAACAGACAGTAGTGATGAATAGACTAGCCTGACAACAGACAGTAGTGATGAATAGACTAGCCTGACAACAGACAGTAGTGATGAATAGACTAGCCTGACTGACAACAGACAGTAGTGATGAATAGACTAGCCTGACTGACAACAGACAGTAGTGATGAATAGACTAGCCTGACAACAGACAGTAGTGATGAATAGACTAGCCTGACTGACAACAGACAGTAGTGATGAATAGACTAGCCTGACTGACAACAGACAGTAGTGATGAATAGACTAGCCTGACTGACAACAGACAGTAGTGATGAATAGACTAGCCTGACTGACAACAGACAGTAGTGATGAATAGACTAGCCTGACTGACAACAGACAGTAGTGATGAATAGACTAGCCTGACTGACAACAGACAGTAGTGATGAATAGACTAGCCTGACTGACAACAGACAGTAGTGATGAATAGACTAGTCTGACTGACAACAGACAGTAGTGATGAATAGACTAGTCTGACTGACAACAGACAGTAGTGATGAATAGACTAGCCTGACTGACAACAGACAGTAGTGATGAATAGACTAGCCTGACTGACAACAGACAGTAGTGATGAACAGACTAGCCTGACAACAGACAGTAGTGATGAACAGACTAGCCTGACAACAGACAGTAGTGATGAATAGACTAGCCTGACTGACAACAGACAGTAGTGATGAATAGACTAGCCTGACTGACAACAGACAGTAGTGATGAATAGACTAGCCTGACTGACAACAGACAGTAGTGATGAATAGACTAGCCTGACTGACAACAGACAGTAGTGATGAATAGACTAGCCTGACTGACAACAGACAGTAGTGATGAATAGACTAGCCTGACTGACAACAGACAGTAGTGATGAATAGACTAGCCTGACTGACAACAGACAGTAGTGATGAATAGACTAGCCTGACTGACAACAGACAGTAGTGATGAATAGACTAGCCTGACTGACAACAGACAGTAGTGATGAATAGACTAGCCTGACAACAGACAGTAGTGATGAATAGACTAGCCTGACAACAGACAGTAGTGATGAATAGACTAGCCTGACAACAGACAGTAGTGATGAATAGACTAGCCTGACAACAGACAGTAGTGATGAATAGACTAGCCTGACAACAGACAGTAGTGATGAATAGACTAGCCTGACAACAGACAGTAGTGATGAATAGACTAGCCTGACAACAGACAGTAGTGATGAATAGACTAGCCTGACAACAGACAGTAGTGATGAATAGACTAGCCTGACAACAGACAGTAGTGATGAATAGACTAGCCTGACAACAGACAGTAGTGATGAATAGACTAGCCTGACAACAGACAGTAGTGATGAATAGACTAGCCTGAAAACAGACAGTAGTGATGAATAGACTAGCCTGACAACAGACAGTAGTGATGAACAGACTAGTCTGACTGACAACAGACAGTAGTGATGAATAGACTAGTCTGACTGATAACAGACAGTAGTGATGAATAGACTAGCCTGACAACAGACAGTAGTGATGAATAGACTAGTCTGACTGACAAGACAGTAGTGATGAATAGACTAGCCTGACTGACAACAGACAGTAGTGATGAATAGACTAGCCTGACTGAAAACAGACAGTAGTGATGAATAGACTAGCCTGACAACAGACAGTAGTGATGAATAGACTAGTCTGACTGACAAGACAGTAGTGATGAATAGACTAGCCTGACTGACAACAGACAGTAGTGATGAATAGACTAGCCTGACAACAGACAGTAGTGATGAATAGACTAGCCTGACAACAGACAGTAGTGATGAATAGACTAGCCTGACTGACAACAGACAGTAGTGATGAATAGACTAGCCTGACAACAGACAGTAGTGATGAATAGACTAGCCTGACAACAGACAGTAGTGATGAATAGACTAGCCTGACAACAGACAGTAGTGATGAATAGACTAGCCTGAAAACAGACAGTAGTGATGAATAGACTAGCCTGACTGACAACAGACAGTAGTGATGAATAGACTAGCCTGACTGACAACAGACAGTAGTGATGAATAGACTAGCCTGACAACAGACAGTAGTGATGAAGACTAGCCTGACAACAGACAGTAGTGATGAATAGACTAGCCTGACTGACAACAGACAGTAGTGATGAATAGACTAGCCTGACTGACAACAGACAGTAGTGATGAATAGACTAGACTGACAACAGACAGTAGTGATGAATAGACTAGTCTGATAACAGACAGTAGTGATGAATAGACTAGCCTGACTGAAAACAGACAGTAGTGATGAATAGACTAGCCTGACTGAAAACAGACAGTAGTGATGAATAGACTAGCCTGACTGAAAACAGACAGTAGTGATGAATAGACTAGCCTGACTGAAAACAGACAGTAGTGATGAATAGACTAGCCTGACTGAAAACAGACAGTAGTGATGAATAGACTAGCCTGACAACAGACAGTAGTGATGAATAGACTAGCCTGACAACAGACAGTAGTGATGAATAGACTAGCCTGACAACAGACAGTAGTGATGAATAGACTAGCCTGACAACAGACAGTAGTGATGAATAGACTAGCCTGACAACAGACAGTAGTGATGAATAGACTAGCCTGACAACAGACAGTAGTGATGAATAGACTAGCCTGACAACAGACAGTAGTGATGAATAGACTAGCCTGACAACAGACAGTAGTGATGAACAGACTAGTCTGACAACAGACAGTAGTGATGAACAGACTAGTCTGACTGACAACAGACAGTAGTGATGAATAGACTAGCCTGACTGAAAACAGACAGTAGTGATGAATAGACTAGCCTGACTGACAACAGACAGTAGTGATGAATAGACTAGCCTGACTGACAACAGACAGTAGTGATGAATAGACTAGCCTGACAACAGACAGTAGTGATGAATAGACTAGCCTGACAACAGACAGTAGTGATGAATAGACTAGCCTGACTGACAACAGACAGTAGTGATGAATAGACTAGTCTGACTGATAACAGACAGTAGTGATGAATAGACTAGCCTGACAACAGACAGTAGTGATGAATAGACTAGTCTGACTGACAAGACAGTAGTGATGAATAGACTAGCCTGACTGACAACAGACAGTAGTGATGAATAGACTAGCCTGACTGAAAACAGACAGTAGTGATGAATAGACTAGCCTGACAACAGACAGTAGTGATGAATAGACTAGTCTGACTGACAAGACAGTAGTGATGAATAGACTAGCCTGACTGACAACAGACAGTAGTGATGAATAGACTAGCCTGACTGACAACAGACAGTAGTGATGAATAGACTAGCCTGACTGACAACAGACAGTAGTGATGAATAGACTAGCCTGACAACAGACAGTAGTGATGAATAGACTAGCCTGACAACAGACAGTAGTGATGAACAGACTAGTCTGACTGACAACAGACAGTAGTGATGAATAGACTAGCCTGACTGAAAACAGACAGTAGTGATGAATAGACTAGCCTGACTGACAACAGACAGTAGTGATGAATAGACTAGCCTGACTGACAACAGACAGTAGTGATGAGTAGACTAGCCTGACAACAGACAGTAGTGATGAATAGACTAGCCTGACAACAGACAGTAGTGATGAATAGACTAGCCTGACTGACAACAGACAGTAGTGATGAATAGACTAGTCTGACTGATAACAGACAGTAGTGATGAATAGACTAGCCTGACAACAGACAGTAGTGATGAATAGACTAGTCTGACTGACAAGACAGTAGTGATGAATAGACTAGCCTGACTGACAACAGACAGTAGTGATGAATAGACTAGCCTGACTGAAAACAGACAGTAGTGATGAATAGACTAGCCTGACAACAGACAGTAGTGATGAATAGACTAGTCTGACTGACAAGACAGTAGTGATGAATAGACTAGCCTGACTGACAACAGACAGTAGTGATGAATAGACTAGCCTGACAACAGACAGTAGTGATGAATAGACTAGTCTGACTGACAAGACAGTAGTGATGAATAGACTAGCCTGACTGACAACAGACAGTAGTGATGAATAGACTAGCCTGACTGAAAACAGACAGTAGTGATGAATAGACTAGCCTGACAACAGACAGTAGTGATGAATAGACTAGTCTGACTGACAAGACAGTAGTGATGAATAGACTAGCCTGACTGACAACAGACAGTAGTGATGAATAGACTAGCCTGACAACAGACAGTAGTGATGAATAGACTAGCCTGACAACAGACAGTAGTGATGAATAGACTAGCCTGACTGACAACAGACAGTAGTGATGAATAGACTAGCCTGACTGACAACAGACAGTAGTGATGAATAGACTAGCCTGACAACAGACAGTAGTGATGAATAGACTAGCCTGACAACAGACAGTAGTGATGAATAGACTAGCCTGAAAACAGACAGTAGTGATGAATAGACTAGCCTGACTGACAACAGACAGTAGTGATGAATAGACTAGCCTGACTGACAACAGACAGTAGTGATGAATAGACTAGCCTGACTGACAACAGACAGTAGTGATGAATAGACTAGACTGACAACAGACAGTAGTGATGAATAGACTAGTCTGATAACAGACAGTAGTGATGAATAGACTAGCCTGACTGAAAACAGACAGTAGTGATGAATAGACTAGCCTGACTGAAAACAGACAGTAGTGATGAATAGACTAGCCTGACTGAAAACAGACAGTAGTGATGAATAGACTAGCCTGACAACAGACAGTAGTGATGAATAGACTAGCCTGACAACAGACAGTAGTGATGAATAGACTAGCCTGACAACAGACAGTAGTGATGAATAGACTAGCCTGACTGACAACAGACAGTAGTGATGAATAGACTAGCCTGACAACAGACAGTAGTGATGAATAGACTAGCCTGACTGACAACAGACAGTAGTGATGAATAGACTAGCCTGACAACAGACAGTAGTGATGAATAGACTAGCCTGACAACAGACAGTAGTGATGAATAGACTAGCCTGACTGACAACAGACAGTAGTGATGAATAGACTAGCCTGACTGACAACAGACAGTAGTGATGAATAGACTAGCCTGACTGACAACAGACAGTAGTGATGAATAGACTAGCCTGACAACAGACAGTAGTGATGAATAGACTAGCCTGACAACAGACAGTAGTGATGAATAGACTAGCCTGACAACAGACAGTAGTGATGAATAGACTAGCCTGACAACAGACAGTAGTGATGAATAGACTAGCCTGACAACAGACAGTAGTGATGAATAGACTAGCCTGACAACAGACAGTAGTGATGAATAGACTAGTCTGACAACAGACAGTAGTGATGAATAGACTAGTCTGACAACAGACAGTAGTGATGAATAGACTAGCCTGACAACAGACAGTAGTGATGAATAGACTAGCCTGACAACAGACAGTAGTGATGAATAGACTAGTCTGACAACAGACAGTAGTGATGAATAGACTAGTCTGACAACAGACAGTAGTGATGAATAGACTAGCCTGACAACAGACAGTAGTGATGAACAGACTAGTCTGACTGACAACAGACAGTAGTGATGAATAGACTAGCCTGACTGAAAACAGACAGTAGTGATGAATAGACTAGCCTGACTGACAACAGACAGTAGTGATGAATAGACTAGCCTGACTGACAACAGACAGTAGTGATGAGTAGACTAGCCTGACAACAGACAGTAGTGATGAATAGACTAGCCTGACAACAGACAGTAGTGATGAATAGACTAGCCTGACTGACAACAGACAGTAGTGATGAATAGACTAGTCTGACTGATAACAGACAGTAGTGATGAATAGACTAGCCTGACAACAGACAGTAGTGATGAATAGACTAGTCTGACTGACAAGACAGTAGTGATGAATAGACTAGCCTGACTGACAACAGACAGTAGTGATGAATAGACTAGCCTGACTGAAAACAGACAGTAGTGATGAATAGACTAGCCTGACAACAGACAGTAGTGATGAATAGACTAGTCTGACTGACAAGACAGTAGTGATGAATAGACTAGCCTGACTGACAACAGACAGTAGTGATGAATAGACTAGCCTGACAACAGACAGTAGTGATGAATAGACTAGCCTGACAACAGACAGTAGTGATGAATAGACTAGCCTGACTGACAACAGACAGTAGTGATGAATAGACTAGCCTGACTGACAACAGACAGTAGTGATGAATAGACTAGCCTGACAACAGACAGTAGTGATGAATAGACTAGCCTGACAACAGACAGTAGTGATGAATAGACTAGCCTGAAAACAGACAGTAGTGATGAATAGACTAGCCTGACTGACAACAGACAGTAGTGATGAATAGACTAGCCTGACTGACAACAGACAGTAGTGATGAATAGACTAGCCTGACAACAGACAGTAGTGATGAAGACTAGCCTGACAACAGACAGTAGTGATGAATAGACTAGCCTGACTGACAACAGACAGTAGTGATGAATAGACTAGCCTGACTGACAACAGACAGTAGTGATGAATAGACTAGACTGACAACAGACAGTAGTGATGAATAGACTAGTCTGATAACAGACAGTAGTGATGAATAGACTAGCCTGACTGAAAACAGACAGTAGTGATGAATAGACTAGCCTGACTGAAAACAGACAGTAGTGATGAATAGACTAGCCTGACTGAAAACAGACAGTAGTGATGAATAGACTAGCCTGACAACAGACAGTAGTGATGAATAGACTAGCCTGACAACAGACAGTAGTGATGAATAGACTAGCCTGACAACAGACAGTAGTGATGAATAGACTAGCCTGACAACAGACAGTAGTGATGAATAGACTAGCCTGACAACAGACAGTAGTGATGAATAGACTAGCCTGACAACAGACAGTAGTGATGAATAGACTAGCCTGACAACAGACAGTAGTGATGAATAGACTAGCCTGACTGTCAACAGACAGTAGTGATGAATAGACTAGCCTGACAACAGACAGTAGTGATGAATAGACTAGCCTGACAACAGACAGTAGTGATGAATAGACTAGCCTGAAAACAGACAGTAGTGATGAACAGACTAGCCTGACAACAGACAGTAGTGATGAACAGACTAGTCTGACTGACAACAGACAGTAGTGATGAATAGACTAGCCTGACTGAAAACAGACAGTAGTGATGAATAGACTAGCCTGACTGACAACAGACAGTAGTGATGAATAGACTAGCCTGACTGACAACAGACAGTAGTGATGGTTAGACTAGCCTGACAACAGACAGTAGTGATGAATAGACTAGCCTGACAACAGACAGTAGTGATGAATAGACTAGCCTGACTGACAACAGACAGTAGTGATGAATAGACTAGTCTGACTGATAACAGACAGTAGTGATGAATAGACTAGCCTGACAACAGACAGTAGTGATGAATAGACTAGTCTGACTGACAAGACAGTAGTGATGAATAGACTAGCCTGACTGACAACAGACAGTAGTGATGAATAGACTAGCCTGACTGAAAACAGACAGTAGTGATGAATAGACTAGCCTGACAACAGACAGTAGTGATGAATAGACTAGTCTGACTGACAAGACAGTAGTGATGAATAGACTAGCCTGACTGACAACAGACAGTAGTGATGAATAGACTAGCCTGACAACAGACAGTAGTGATGAATAGACTAGCCTGACTGACAACAGACAGTAGTGATGAATAGACTAGCCTGACTGACAACAGACAGTAGTGATGAATAGACTAGCCTGACTGACAACAGACAGTAGTGATGAATAGACTAGCCTGACAACAGACAGTAGTGATGAATAGACTAGCCTGACAACAGACAGTAGTGATGAATAGACTAGCCTGAAAACAGACAGTAGTGATGAATAGACTAGCCTGACTGACAACAGACAGTAGTGATGAATAGACTAGCCTGACTGACAACAGACAGTAGTGATGAATAGACTAGCCTGACAACAGACAGTAGTGATGAAGACTAGCCTGACAACAGACAGTAGTGATGAATAGACTAGCCTGACTGACAACAGACAGTAGTGATGAATAGACTAGCCTGACTGACAACAGACAGTAGTGATGAATAGACTAGCCTGACTGACAACAGACAGTAGTGATGAATAGACTAGCCTGACTGAAAACAGACAGTAGTGATGAATAGACTAGTTTGACTGAAAACAGACAGTAGTGATGAATAGACTAGTCTGACTGACAACAGACAGTAGTGATGAATAGACTAGCCTGACTGACAACAGACAGTAGTGATGAATAGACTAGCCTGACTGACAACAGACAGTAGTGATGAATAGACTAGCCTGACTGAAAACAGACAGTAGTGATGAATAGACTAGCCTGAAAACAGACAGTAGTGATGAATAGACTAGCCTGACTGAAAACAGACAGTAGTGATGAATAGACTAGCCTGACAACAGACAGTAGTGATGAATAGACTAGCCTGACTGACAACAGACAGTAGTGATGAATAGACTAGCCTGACTGACAACAGACAGTAGTGATGAATAGACTAGCCTGACTGACAACAGACAGTAGTGATGAACAGACTAGCCTGACAACAGACAGTAGTGATGAATAGACTAGCCTGACTGAAAACAGACAGTAGTGATGAATAGACTAGCCTGACTGAAAACAGACAGTAGTGATGAATAGACTAGCCTGACAACAGACAGTAGTGATGAATAGACTAGCCTGACTGACAACAGACAGTAGTGATGAATAGACTAGCCTGACTGAAAACAGACAGTAGTGATGAATAGACTAGCCTGACTGACAACAGACAGTAGTGATGAATAGACTAGCCTGACTGACAACAGACAGTAGTGATGAATAGACTAGACTGACAACAGACAGTAGTGATGAATAGACTAGTCTGATAACAGACAGTAGTGATGAATAGACTAGCCTGACTGAAAACAGACAGTAGTGATGAATAGACTAGCCTGACTGAAAACAGACAGTAGTGATGAATAGACTAGCCTGACTGAAAACAGACAGTAGTGATGAATAGACTAGCCTGACAACAGACAGTAGTGATGAATAGACTAGCCTGACAACAGACAGTAGTGATGAATAGACTAGCCTGACAACAGACAGTAGTGATGAATAGACTAGCCTGACTGACAACAGACAGTAGTGATGAATAGACTAGCCTGACAACAGACAGTAGTGATGAATAGACTAGCCTGACTGACAACAGACAGTAGTGATGAATAGACTAGCCTGACAACAGACAGTAGTGATGAATAGACTAGCCTGACAACAGACAGTAGTGATGAATAGACTAGCCTGACTGACAACAGACAGTAGTGATGAATAGACTAGCCTGACAACAGACAGTAGTGATGAATAGACTAGCCTGACTGACAACAGACAGTAGTGATGAATAGACTAGCCTGACAACAGACAGTAGTGATGAATAGACTAGCCTGACAACAGACAGTAGTGATGAATAGACTAGCCTGACAACAGACAGTAGTGATGAATAGACTAGCCTGACAACAGACAGTAGTGATGAATAGACTAGCCTGACAACAGACAGTAGTGATGAATAGACTAGCCTGACAACAGACAGTAGTGATGAATAGACTAGTCTGACAACAGACAGTAGTGATGAATAGACTAGTCTGACAACAGACAGTAGTGATGAATAGACTAGCCTGACAACAGACAGTAGTGATGAATAGACTAGCCTGACAACAGACAGTAGTGATGAATAGACTAGTCTGACAACAGACAGTAGTGATGAATAGACTAGTCTGACAACAGACAGTAGTGATGAATAGACTAGCCTGACAACAGACAGTAGTGATGAACAGACTAGTCTGACTGACAACAGACAGTAGTGATGAATAGACTAGCCTGACTGAAAACAGACAGTAGTGATGAATAGACTAGCCTGACTGACAACAGACAGTAGTGATGAATAGACTAGCCTGACTGACAACAGACAGTAGTGATGAGTAGACTAGCCTGACAACAGACAGTAGTGATGAATAGACTAGCCTGACAACAGACAGTAGTGATGAATAGACTAGCCTGACTGACAACAGACAGTAGTGATGAATAGACTAGTCTGACTGATAACAGACAGTAGTGATGAATAGACTAGCCTGACAACAGACAGTAGTGATGAATAGACTAGTCTGACTGACAAGACAGTAGTGATGAATAGACTAGCCTGACTGACAACAGACAGTAGTGATGAATAGACTAGCCTGACTGAAAACAGACAGTAGTGATGAATAGACTAGCCTGACAACAGACAGTAGTGATGAATAGACTAGTCTGACTGACAAGACAGTAGTGATGAATAGACTAGCCTGACTGACAACAGACAGTAGTGATGAATAGACTAGCCTGACAACAGACAGTAGTGATGAATAGACTAGCCTGACAACAGACAGTAGTGATGAATAGACTAGCCTGACTGACAACAGACAGTAGTGATGAATAGACTAGCCTGACTGACAACAGACAGTAGTGATGAATAGACTAGCCTGACAACAGACAGTAGTGATGAATAGACTAGCCTGACAACAGACAGTAGTGATGAATAGACTAGCCTGAAAACAGACAGTAGTGATGAATAGACTAGCCTGACTGACAACAGACAGTAGTGATGAATAGACTAGCCTGACTGACAACAGACAGTAGTGATGAATAGACTAGCCTGACAACAGACAGTAGTGATGAAGACTAGCCTGACAACAGACAGTAGTGATGAATAGACTAGCCTGACTGACAACAGACAGTAGTGATGAATAGACTAGCCTGACTGACAACAGACAGTAGTGATGAATAGACTAGACTGACAACAGACAGTAGTGATGAATAGACTAGTCTGATAACAGACAGTAGTGATGAATAGACTAGCCTGACTGAAAACAGACAGTAGTGATGAATAGACTAGCCTGACTGAAAACAGACAGTAGTGATGAATAGACTAGCCTGACTGAAAACAGACAGTAGTGATGAATAGACTAGCCTGACAACAGACAGTAGTGATGAATAGACTAGCCTGACAACAGACAGTAGTGATGAATAGACTAGCCTGACAACAGACAGTAGTGATGAATAGACTAGCCTGACAACAGACAGTAGTGATGAATAGACTAGCCTGACAACAGACAGTAGTGATGAATAGACTAGCCTGACAACAGACAGTAGTGATGAATAGACTAGCCTGACAACAGACAGTAGTGATGAATAGACTAGCCTGACTGTCAACAGACAGTAGTGATGAATAGACTAGCCTGACAACAGACAGTAGTGATGAATAGACTAGCCTGACAACAGACAGTAGTGATGAATAGACTAGCCTGAAAACAGACAGTAGTGATGAACAGACTAGCCTGACAACAGACAGTAGTGATGAACAGACTAGTCTGACTGACAACAGACAGTAGTGATGAATAGACTAGCCTGACTGAAAACAGACAGTAGTGATGAATAGACTAGCCTGACTGACAACAGACAGTAGTGATGAATAGACTAGCCTGACTGACAACAGACAGTAGTGATGGTTAGACTAGCCTGACAACAGACAGTAGTGATGAATAGACTAGCCTGACAACAGACAGTAGTGATGAATAGACTAGCCTGACTGACAACAGACAGTAGTGATGAATAGACTAGTCTGACTGATAACAGACAGTAGTGATGAATAGACTAGCCTGACAACAGACAGTAGTGATGAATAGACTAGTCTGACTGACAAGACAGTAGTGATGAATAGACTAGCCTGACTGACAACAGACAGTAGTGATGAATAGACTAGCCTGACTGAAAACAGACAGTAGTGATGAATAGACTAGCCTGACAACAGACAGTAGTGATGAATAGACTAGTCTGACTGACAAGACAGTAGTGATGAATAGACTAGCCTGACTGACAACAGACAGTAGTGATGAATAGACTAGCCTGACAACAGACAGTAGTGATGAATAGACTAGCCTGACTGACAACAGACAGTAGTGATGAATAGACTAGCCTGACTGACAACAGACAGTAGTGATGAATAGACTAGCCTGACTGACAACAGACAGTAGTGATGAATAGACTAGCCTGACAACAGACAGTAGTGATGAATAGACTAGCCTGACAACAGACAGTAGTGATGAATAGACTAGCCTGAAAACAGACAGTAGTGATGAATAGACTAGCCTGACTGACAACAGACAGTAGTGATGAATAGACTAGCCTGACTGACAACAGACAGTAGTGATGAATAGACTAGCCTGACAACAGACAGTAGTGATGAAGACTAGCCTGACAACAGACAGTAGTGATGAATAGACTAGCCTGACTGACAACAGACAGTAGTGATGAATAGACTAGCCTGACTGACAACAGACAGTAGTGATGAATAGACTAGCCTGACTGACAACAGACAGTAGTGATGAATAGACTAGCCTGACTGAAAACAGACAGTAGTGATGAATAGACTAGTTTGACTGAAAACAGACAGTAGTGATGAATAGACTAGTCTGACTGACAACAGACAGTAGTGATGAATAGACTAGCCTGACTGACAACAGACAGTAGTGATGAATAGACTAGCCTGACTGACAACAGACAGTAGTGATGAATAGACTAGCCTGACTGAAAACAGACAGTAGTGATGAATAGACTAGCCTGAAAACAGACAGTAGTGATGAATAGACTAGCCTGACTGAAAACAGACAGTAGTGATGAATAGACTAGCCTGACAACAGACAGTAGTGATGAATAGACTAGCCTGACTGACAACAGACAGTAGTGATGAATAGACTAGCCTGACTGACAACAGACAGTAGTGATGAATAGACTAGCCTGACTGACAACAGACAGTAGTGATGAACAGACTAGCCTGACAACAGACAGTAGTGATGAATAGACTAGCCTGACTGAAAACAGACAGTAGTGATGAATAGACTAGCCTGACTGAAAACAGACAGTAGTGATGAATAGACTAGCCTGACAACAGACAGTAGTGATGAATAGACTAGCCTGACTGACAACAGACAGTAGTGATGAATAGACTAGCCTGACTGAAAACAGACAGTAGTGATGAATAGACTAGCCTGACTGACAACAGACAGTAGTGATGAATAGACTAGTCTGACAACAGACAGTAGTGATGAATAGACTAGCCTGACAACAGACAGTAGTGATGAATAGACTAGCCTGACAACAGACAGTAGTGATGAATAGACTAGCCTGACAACAGACAGTAGTGATGAATAGACTAGTCTGACAACAGACAGTAGTGATGAATAGACTAGTCTGACTGACAACAGACAGTAGTGATGAATAGACTAGTCTGACTGACAACAGACAGTAGTGATGAATAGACTAGTCTGACTGACAACAGACAGTAGTGATGAATAGACTAGCCTGAAAACAGACAGTAGTGATGAATAGACTAGCCTGACAACAGACAGTAGTGATGAATAGACTAGCCTGACTGACAACAGACAGTAGTGATGAATAGACTAGCCTGACTGACAACAGACAGTAGTGATGAATAGACTAGCCTGACTGACAACAGACAGTAGTGATGAATAGACTAGCCTGACAACAGACAGTAGTGATGAATAGACTAGCCTGACAACAGACAGTAGTGATGAATAGACTAGCCTGACAACAGACAGTAGTGATGAATAGACTAGCCTGACAACAGACAGTAGTGATGAATAGACTAGCCTGACTGACAACAGACAGTAGTGATGAATAGACTAGCCTGACAACAGACAGTAGTGATGAATAGACTAGCCTGACAACAGACAGTAGTGATGAATAGACTAGCCTGACTGACAACAGACAGTAGTGATGAATAGACTAGCCTGACTGACAACAGACAGTAGTGATGAATAGACTAGCCTGACTGACAACAGACAGTAGTGATGAATAGACTAGCCTGACTGACAACAGACAGTAGTGATGAATAGACTAGCCTGACTGACAACAGACAGTAGTGATGAATAGACTAGCCTGACTGACAACAGACAGTAGTGATGAATAGACTAGTCTGACTGACAACAGACAGTAGTGATGAATAGACTAGTCTGACTGACAACAGACAGTAGTGATGAATAGACTAGCCTGACTGACAACAGACAGTAGTGATGAATAGACTAGCCTGACTGACAACAGACAGTAGTGATGAATAGACTAGCCTGACAACAGACAGTAGTGATGAACAGACTAGCCTGACAACAGACAGTAGTGATGAATAGACTAGCCTGACTGACAACAGACAGTAGTGATGAATAGACTAGCCTGACTGACAACAGACAGTAGTGATGAATAGACTAGCCTGACTGACAACAGACAGTAGTGATGAATAGACTAGCCTGACTGACAACAGACAGTAGTGATGAATAGACTAGCCTGACTGACAACAGACAGTAGTGATGAATAGACTAGCCTGACTGACAACAGACAGTAGTGATGAATAGACTAGCCTGACTGACAACAGACAGTAGTGATGAATAGACTAGCCTGACTGACAACAGACAGTAGTGATGAATAGACTAGCCTGACTGACAACAGACAGTAGTGATGAATAGACTAGCCTGACAACAGACAGTAGTGATGAATAGACTAGCCTGACAACAGACAGTAGTGATGAATAGACTAGCCTGACAACAGACAGTAGTGATGAATAGACTAGCCTGACAACAGACAGTAGTGATGAATAGACTAGCCTGACAACAGACAGTAGTGATGAATAGACTAGCCTGACAACAGACAGTAGTGATGAATAGACTAGCCTGACAACAGACAGTAGTGATGAATAGACTAGCCTGACAACAGACAGTAGTGATGAATAGACTAGCCTGACAACAGACAGTAGTGATGAATAGACTAGCCTGACAACAGACAGTAGTGATGAATAGACTAGCCTGAAAACAGACAGTAGTGATGAATAGACTAGCCTGACAACAGACAGTAGTGATGAACAGACTAGTCTGACTGACAACAGACAGTAGTGATGAATAGACTAGTCTGACTGATAACAGACAGTAGTGATGAATAGACTAGCCTGACAACAGACAGTAGTGATGAATAGACTAGTCTGACTGACAAGACAGTAGTGATGAATAGACTAGCCTGACTGACAACAGACAGTAGTGATGAATAGACTAGCCTGACTGAAAACAGACAGTAGTGATGAATAGACTAGCCTGACAACAGACAGTAGTGATGAATAGACTAGTCTGACTGACAAGACAGTAGTGATGAATAGACTAGCCTGACTGACAACAGACAGTAGTGATGAATAGACTAGCCTGACAACAGACAGTAGTGATGAATAGACTAGCCTGACTGACAACAGACAGTAGTGATGAATAGACTAGCCTGACTGACAACAGACAGTAGTGATGAATAGACTAGCCTGACAACAGACAGTAGTGATGAATAGACTAGCCTGACAACAGACAGTAGTGATGAATAGACTAGCCTGACAACAGACAGTAGTGATGAATAGACTAGCCTGAAAACAGACAGTAGTGATGAATAGACTAGCCTGACTGACAACAGACAGTAGTGATGAATAGACTAGCCTGACTGACAACAGACAGTAGTGATGAATAGACTAGCCTGACAACAGACAGTAGTGATGAAGACTAGCCTGACAACAGACAGTAGTGATGAATAGACTAGCCTGACTGACAACAGACAGTAGTGATGAATAGACTAGCCTGACTGACAACAGACAGTAGTGATGAATAGACTAGACTGACAACAGACAGTAGTGATGAATAGACTAGTCTGATAACAGACAGTAGTGATGAATAGACTAGCCTGACTGAAAACAGACAGTAGTGATGAATAGACTAGCCTGACTGAAAACAGACAGTAGTGATGAATAGACTAGCCTGACTGAAAACAGACAGTAGTGATGAATAGACTAGCCTGACTGAAAACAGACAGTAGTGATGAATAGACTAGCCTGACAACAGACAGTAGTGATGAATAGACTAGCCTGACAACAGACAGTAGTGATGAATAGACTAGCCTGACAACAGACAGTAGTGATGAATAGACTAGCCTGACAACAGACAGTAGTGATGAATAGACTAGCCTGACAACAGACAGTAGTGATGAATAGACTAGCCTGACAACAGACAGTAGTGATGAATAGACTAGCCTGACAACAGACAGTAGTGATGAATAGACTAGCCTGACAACAGACAGTAGTGATGAACAGACTAGTCTGACAACAGACAGTAGTGATGAACAGACTAGTCTGACTGACAACAGACAGTAGTGATGAATAGACTAGCCTGACTGAAAACAGACAGTAGTGATGAATAGACTAGCCTGACTGACAACAGACAGTAGTGATGAATAGACTAGCCTGACTGACAACAGACAGTAGTGATGAGTAGACTAGCCTGACAACAGACAGTAGTGATGAATAGACTAGCCTGACAACAGACAGTAGTGATGAATAGACTAGCCTGACTGACAACAGACAGTAGTGATGAATAGACTAGTCTGACTGATAACAGACAGTAGTGATGAATAGACTAGCCTGACAACAGACAGTAGTGATGAATAGACTAGTCTGACTGACAAGACAGTAGTGATGAATAGACTAGCCTGACTGACAACAGACAGTAGTGATGAATAGACTAGCCTGACTGAAAACAGACAGTAGTGATGAATAGACTAGCCTGACAACAGACAGTAGTGATGAATAGACTAGTCTGACTGACAAGACAGTAGTGATGAATAGACTAGCCTGACTGACAACAGACAGTAGTGATGAATAGACTAGCCTGACTGACAACAGACAGTAGTGATGAATAGACTAGCCTGACTGACAACAGACAGTAGTGATGAATAGACTAGCCTGACAACAGACAGTAGTGATGAATAGACTAGCCTGACAACAGACAGTAGTGATGAACAGACTAGTCTGACTGACAACAGACAGTAGTGATGAATAGACTAGCCTGACTGAAAACAGACAGTAGTGATGAATAGACTAGCCTGACTGACAACAGACAGTAGTGATGAATAGACTAGCCTGACTGACAACAGACAGTAGTGATGAGTAGACTAGCCTGACAACAGACAGTAGTGATGAATAGACTAGCCTGACAACAGACAGTAGTGATGAATAGACTAGCCTGACTGACAACAGACAGTAGTGATGAATAGACTAGTCTGACTGATAACAGACAGTAGTGATGAATAGACTAGCCTGACAACAGACAGTAGTGATGAATAGACTAGTCTGACTGACAAGACAGTAGTGATGAATAGACTAGCCTGACTGACAACAGACAGTAGTGATGAATAGACTAGCCTGACTGAAAACAGACAGTAGTGATGAATAGACTAGCCTGACAACAGACAGTAGTGATGAATAGACTAGTCTGACTGACAAGACAGTAGTGATGAATAGACTAGCCTGACTGACAACAGACAGTAGTGATGAATAGACTAGCCTGACAACAGACAGTAGTGATGAATAGACTAGTCTGACTGACAAGACAGTAGTGATGAATAGACTAGCCTGACTGACAACAGACAGTAGTGATGAATAGACTAGCCTGACTGAAAACAGACAGTAGTGATGAATAGACTAGCCTGACAACAGACAGTAGTGATGAATAGACTAGTCTGACTGACAAGACAGTAGTGATGAATAGACTAGCCTGACTGACAACAGACAGTAGTGATGAATAGACTAGCCTGACAACAGACAGTAGTGATGAATAGACTAGCCTGACAACAGACAGTAGTGATGAATAGACTAGCCTGACTGACAACAGACAGTAGTGATGAATAGACTAGCCTGACTGACAACAGACAGTAGTGATGAATAGACTAGCCTGACAACAGACAGTAGTGATGAATAGACTAGCCTGACAACAGACAGTAGTGATGAATAGACTAGCCTGAAAACAGACAGTAGTGATGAATAGACTAGCCTGACTGACAACAGACAGTAGTGATGAATAGACTAGCCTGACTGACAACAGACAGTAGTGATGAATAGACTAGCCTGACTGACAACAGACAGTAGTGATGAATAGACTAGACTGACAACAGACAGTAGTGATGAATAGACTAGTCTGATAACAGACAGTAGTGATGAATAGACTAGCCTGACTGAAAACAGACAGTAGTGATGAATAGACTAGCCTGACTGAAAACAGACAGTAGTGATGAATAGACTAGCCTGACTGAAAACAGACAGTAGTGATGAATAGACTAGCCTGACAACAGACAGTAGTGATGAATAGACTAGCCTGACAACAGACAGTAGTGATGAATAGACTAGCCTGACAACAGACAGTAGTGATGAATAGACTAGCCTGACTGACAACAGACAGTAGTGATGAATAGACTAGCCTGACAACAGACAGTAGTGATGAATAGACTAGCCTGACTGACAACAGACAGTAGTGATGAATAGACTAGCCTGACAACAGACAGTAGTGATGAATAGACTAGCCTGACAACAGACAGTAGTGATGAATAGACTAGCCTGACTGACAACAGACAGTAGTGATGAATAGACTAGCCTGACAACAGACAGTAGTGATGAATAGACTAGCCTGACTGACAACAGACAGTAGTGATGAATAGACTAGCCTGACAACAGACAGTAGTGATGAATAGACTAGCCTGACAACAGACAGTAGTGATGAATAGACTAGCCTGACAACAGACAGTAGTGATGAATAGACTAGCCTGACAACAGACAGTAGTGATGAATAGACTAGCCTGACAACAGACAGTAGTGATGAATAGACTAGCCTGACAACAGACAGTAGTGATGAATAGACTAGTCTGACAACAGACAGTAGTGATGAATAGACTAGTCTGACAACAGACAGTAGTGATGAATAGACTAGCCTGACAACAGACAGTAGTGATGAATAGACTAGCCTGACAACAGACAGTAGTGATGAATAGACTAGTCTGACAACAGACAGTAGTGATGAATAGACTAGTCTGACAACAGACAGTAGTGATGAATAGACTAGCCTGACAACAGACAGTAGTGATGAACAGACTAGTCTGACTGACAACAGACAGTAGTGATGAATAGACTAGCCTGACTGAAAACAGACAGTAGTGATGAATAGACTAGCCTGACTGACAACAGACAGTAGTGATGAATAGACTAGCCTGACTGACAACAGACAGTAGTGATGAGTAGACTAGCCTGACAACAGACAGTAGTGATGAATAGACTAGCCTGACAACAGACAGTAGTGATGAATAGACTAGCCTGACTGACAACAGACAGTAGTGATGAATAGACTAGTCTGACTGATAACAGACAGTAGTGATGAATAGACTAGCCTGACAACAGACAGTAGTGATGAATAGACTAGTCTGACTGACAAGACAGTAGTGATGAATAGACTAGCCTGACTGACAACAGACAGTAGTGATGAATAGACTAGCCTGACTGAAAACAGACAGTAGTGATGAATAGACTAGCCTGACAACAGACAGTAGTGATGAATAGACTAGTCTGACTGACAAGACAGTAGTGATGAATAGACTAGCCTGACTGACAACAGACAGTAGTGATGAATAGACTAGCCTGACAACAGACAGTAGTGATGAATAGACTAGCCTGACAACAGACAGTAGTGATGAATAGACTAGCCTGACTGACAACAGACAGTAGTGATGAATAGACTAGCCTGACTGACAACAGACAGTAGTGATGAATAGACTAGCCTGACAACAGACAGTAGTGATGAATAGACTAGCCTGACAACAGACAGTAGTGATGAATAGACTAGCCTGAAAACAGACAGTAGTGATGAATAGACTAGCCTGACTGACAACAGACAGTAGTGATGAATAGACTAGCCTGACTGACAACAGACAGTAGTGATGAATAGACTAGCCTGACAACAGACAGTAGTGATGAAGACTAGCCTGACAACAGACAGTAGTGATGAATAGACTAGCCTGACTGACAACAGACAGTAGTGATGAATAGACTAGCCTGACTGACAACAGACAGTAGTGATGAATAGACTAGACTGACAACAGACAGTAGTGATGAATAGACTAGTCTGATAACAGACAGTAGTGATGAATAGACTAGCCTGACTGAAAACAGACAGTAGTGATGAATAGACTAGCCTGACTGAAAACAGACAGTAGTGATGAATAGACTAGCCTGACTGAAAACAGACAGTAGTGATGAATAGACTAGCCTGACAACAGACAGTAGTGATGAATAGACTAGCCTGACAACAGACAGTAGTGATGAATAGACTAGCCTGACAACAGACAGTAGTGATGAATAGACTAGCCTGACAACAGACAGTAGTGATGAATAGACTAGCCTGACAACAGACAGTAGTGATGAATAGACTAGCCTGACAACAGACAGTAGTGATGAATAGACTAGCCTGACAACAGACAGTAGTGATGAATAGACTAGCCTGACAACAGACAGTAGTGATGAATAGACTAGCCTGACTGTCAACAGACAGTAGTGATGAATAGACTAGCCTGACAACAGACAGTAGTGATGAATAGACTAGCCTGACAACAGACAGTAGTGATGAATAGACTAGCCTGAAAACAGACAGTAGTGATGAACAGACTAGCCTGACAACAGACAGTAGTGATGAACAGACTAGTCTGACTGACAACAGACAGTAGTGATGAATAGACTAGCCTGACTGAAAACAGACAGTAGTGATGAATAGACTAGCCTGACTGACAACAGACAGTAGTGATGAATAGACTAGCCTGACTGACAACAGACAGTAGTGATGGTTAGACTAGCCTGACAACAGACAGTAGTGATGAATAGACTAGCCTGACAACAGACAGTAGTGATGAATAGACTAGCCTGACTGACAACAGACAGTAGTGATGAATAGACTAGTCTGACTGATAACAGACAGTAGTGATGAATAGACTAGCCTGACAACAGACAGTAGTGATGAATAGACTAGTCTGACTGACAAGACAGTAGTGATGAATAGACTAGCCTGACTGACAACAGACAGTAGTGATGAATAGACTAGCCTGACTGAAAACAGACAGTAGTGATGAATAGACTAGCCTGACAACAGACAGTAGTGATGAATAGACTAGTCTGACTGACAAGACAGTAGTGATGAATAGACTAGCCTGACTGACAACAGACAGTAGTGATGAATAGACTAGCCTGACAACAGACAGTAGTGATGAATAGACTAGCCTGACTGACAACAGACAGTAGTGATGAATAGACTAGCCTGACTGACAACAGACAGTAGTGATGAATAGACTAGCCTGACTGACAACAGACAGTAGTGATGAATAGACTAGCCTGACAACAGACAGTAGTGATGAATAGACTAGCCTGACAACAGACAGTAGTGATGAATAGACTAGCCTGAAAACAGACAGTAGTGATGAATAGACTAGCCTGACTGACAACAGACAGTAGTGATGAATAGACTAGCCTGACTGACAACAGACAGTAGTGATGAATAGACTAGCCTGACAACAGACAGTAGTGATGAAGACTAGCCTGACAACAGACAGTAGTGATGAATAGACTAGCCTGACTGACAACAGACAGTAGTGATGAATAGACTAGCCTGACTGACAACAGACAGTAGTGATGAATAGACTAGACTGACAACAGACAGTAGTGATGAATAGACTAGTCTGATAACAGACAGTAGTGATGAATAGACTAGCCTGACAACAGACAGTAGTGATGAATAGACTAGCCTGACTGAAAACAGACAGTAGTGATGAATAGACTAGCCTGACTGAAAACAGACAGTAGTGATGAATAGACTAGCCTGACAACAGACAGTAGTGATGAATAGACTAGCCTGACAACAGACAGTAGTGATGAATAGACTAGCCTGACAACAGACAGTAGTGATGAATAGACTAGCCTGACAACAGACAGTAGTGATGAATAGACTAGCCTGACAACAGACAGTAGTGATGAATAGACTAGTCTGACAACAGACAGTAGTGATGAATAGACTAGCCTGACAACAGACAGTAGTGATGAATAGACTAGCCTGACTGACAACAGACAGTAGTGATGAATAGACTAGCCTGACAACAGACAGTAGTGATGAATAGACTAGCCTGACTGACAACAGACAGTAGTGATGAATAGACTAGCCTGACTGACAACAGACAGTAGTGATGAACAGACTAGCCTGACAACAGACAGTAGTGATGAACAGACTAGCCTGACTGACAACAGACAGTAGTGATGAATAGACTAGCCTGACAACAGACAGTAGTGATGAACAGACTAGTCTGACAACAGACAGTAGTGATGAATAGACTAGTCTGACTGACAACAGACAGTAGTGATGAACAGACTAGCCTGACAACAGACAGTAGTGATGAATAGACTAGCCTGACTGACAACAGACAGTAGTGATGAGTAGACTAGCTTGACTGAAAACAGACAGTAGTGATGAACAGACTAGCCTGACTGAAAACAGACAGTAGTGATGAATAGACTAGCCTGACAACAGACAGTAGTGATGAATAGACTAGCCTGACTGACAACAGACAGTAGTGATGAATAGACTAGCCCAGCCTGGAGAAATTCCAGTTCTCTGGGGCCTGATTGGTATCCCACTGTTCCCTCATCCCTACCTAGCAAACACACCTGATTTAAACTAATTGCATTTTTAACTGAAGATCGTGATTAGATGATTATTGAAGTCAGGTGTGTTAGCTGGGGCTGGGACAACACTGTGACACCAATCAGGCCCTGGAGGACTGGAGTTGCCCAGGCTAGCCTGACTGAAAACAGACAGTAGTGTTGATGAAAGACCATCAGCACTATGAATAAACTAGCCTGACTGACAGTCTGTTTCTGCGCTCTTGTCAAATCACACTCCATAAGGAGTTGGCAATATAGGGGAAACAGGCTGGCAGTCAGGCTATGAAAAGGCTACACAGCACAGTAGAGTTTATTGTAGCCCAATATTGACTTGCCTCAACACCTGAACTTACCAGAGTCTACATCATCGCTATCCTCTTCATCAGCCTCCTCCTCGTCATTACCGTCATCATCTTTGACAGCCACACCGAGTTCCAGTGTTTGACTGCAGTCTTCCAGCTTCGCTGACGTCATCTCTGGACCTCTCAGGGAGCTTCTCTGGGCCGGATCACTAGCATCCGGGGATTCCGGATCAGACAGTCTTAAATATGAAGAGGAGATACGTGATCGATCGATCGATCGATCTATTCAGAGAACACACTGACGTCTAGCTGTCTGACGTCTTTATTGTATCAGATATGAGTCTAAGCTTGCAGAACATTGGAGGGAAAAACAACGACGGTCACTGATCTAGTTAACGTTAGCTAGTTACTGAGACGGGAATAGCCTTCACATGTTGGAGATTATACATCCTCTGTGGCTACTGACTAGGTGGAGGACGTGGGAAAAAAAGCCATAGGCGCATCCTCGTTAGCTCGACCTGACGCTTCCCTGGCTGGTAGTCGTTCTAGCAGCTTAAACACTGATATAGCATGTTGGGTACACATTTCAACGTTACACAGATTACCTGGGATGGGTTTTTCTTCAATTATTTGACATGGAAGAGGGTCGGGGAATCCAACTGTAAACTTCCGCCTGTATGAGGAAAAAGGTGTGTTCACGAGCATCACGGATGCGCAGTCATTGCGCTTCTTTCACTATGTTTGGATTGTTTTTATTATTATTTATTTTTACCCTTTATTTAACTAGGCAAGTCGGTTAATAACAAATTATTATTTATAATGACGGCCTACTAGTCGGTAGAGCAGTATACTATTCGGCGTACAGTAGTATTGGTGTAAAAATGAGATACATGTAGCAGATGCTCTTATCCAGAGCGATTTACAGGCGCAATTAGGCAAGACTCCTTGACTTTTTATTTAAATCTACGACATTTCTAGAAAAGCTATGTGTCTAAACGACTTGGTAAGCTCAACATTTTTAAACGTCTTTATTTTTTAAGGATAATTGTACTGCTGGAAAGGCCTCATCTTGGACAACCGAAATAATCCCCAAAATGTCCACCAAAACAGGTATTCATTCATTTTATTTTAGCATTTCTACACTCCACATGTTAAAAGTCTCTGGTGGCGGTTTCCCAGACACAGATCAAGCCCAGTGCTGGACTAAAAAAAAGCACTTTTTCACTATAAATTCTCAATTGAGAATGCTTTTTTTAGACAAGGACTAGGCTTAATCCGCGTCTGGTAAACCACCCCTCAGAGAACCCCAGACAAAGGACAACACATCACGCAGTTGGCGTTTATTGTCATAACATTTACTGACATGGTCACATTGTGTCACATCAAATCATGTGTATGTTATTAAGCTCTTTTTCACATCAGCAGGTGCCACAAAGTGCTCTTGGCCAGGGCTGAACTCTGACCCTTTGGGGGGCATGTGGTCAACAACAAAAAGCTCCAGCACCCAATGATGAGTAAAGTATTTTGACTATTTCAGTTGGAATAAACCCTGCCTAAAACCACAAAGTGCCCTGCAGATACCCTGCCTAAAACCACAAAGAACAAGCAATGCAGAGGCAGAATCAAAGGGACTAGGAAAAGCTCCCTAGAAAGGCAGAAACCTAGGAAGAAACCTAGAGAGGAAGCAGGGCTCTTATCGGTGACCATACATCTTCTGGCTGTGTTGGGTAGAGAGGAACCAGGCGCCGAGGCGTGACCTGACCTCTTCTGGCTGTGTTGGGTAGAGAGGAACGAGGCGTGACCTGACCTCTTCTGGCTGTGTTGGGTAGAGAGGAACCAGGCGCCGAGGCGTGACCTGACCTCTTCTGGCTGTGTTGGGTAGAGAGGAACCAGGCGCCGAGGCATGACCTGACCTCTTCTGGCTGTGTCGGGTAGAGAGGAACCAGGTGCCGAGGCGTGACCAGACCTCTTCTGGCTGTGCCGGATAGATTTAAGAGTCCATGTGACCATTAAGGCCAGATCATTCATAGATGACCAGCAGGGTCAAATAATAACCACGATGGCAATAATGGAAGGGGGATCCCTAGTCAGTTGTACAACTGGAATGCCTTCAACTGAAATGTGTCTTCCGCATTTAACCCAAACCCACTGAATCAGAGAGGTGTGGAGGGGCTGCCTTAATCGACATCCACGGCGCCCAGGGAACTGCCTTGCTCAGGGGCAGAATGACAGATTTTTACCTTGTCCGCTCAGGGATTCGATCTAGCAACCTTTCAGTTACTGGCCCAATGCTCTCAGCACTAGGCTGCCTAAAGAGGGCAACACATGACAGTTACTGGCCCAATGCTCTCACCACTAGGCTGCCTAAAGAGGGCAACACATGACAGTTACTGGCCCAATGCTCTCACCACTAGGCTGCCTAAAGAGGGCAACACATGACAGTTACTGGCCCAATGCTCTCGCCACTAGGCTGCCTAAAGAGGGCAACACATGACAGTTACTGGCCCAATGCTCTCACCACTAGGCTGCCTAAAGAGGGCCACACATGACAGTTACTGGCCCAATGCTCTCACCACTAGGCTGCCTAAAGAGGGCAACACATGACAGTTACTGGCCCAATGCTCTCACCACTAGGCTGCCTAAAGAGGGCAACACATGACAGTTACTGGCCCAATGCTCTCGCCACTAGGCTGCCTAAAGAGGGCAACACATGACAGTTACTGGCCCAATGCTCTCACCACTAGGCTGCCTAAAGAGGGCAACACATGACAGTTACTGGCCCAATGCTCTCACCACTAGGCTGCCTAAAGAGGGCAACACATGACAGTTACTGGACCAATGCTCTCACCACTAGGCTGCCTAAAGAGGGCAACACATGACAGTTACTGGCCCAATGCTCTCACCACTAGGCTGCCTAAAGAGGGCTGCAACACATGACAGTTACTGGCCCAATGCTCTCAGCACTAGGCTGCCTAAAGAGGGCAACACATGACAGTTACTGGCCCAATGCTCTCACCACTAGGCTGCCTAAAGAGGGCAACACATGACAGTTACTGGCCCAATGCTCTCACCACTAGGCTGCCTAAAGAGGGCAACACATGACAGTTACTGGCCCAATGCTCTCACCACTAGGCTGCCTAAAGAGGGCAACACATGACAGTTACTGGCCCAATGCTCTCACCACTAGGCTGCCTAAAGAGGGCAACACATGACAGTTACTGGCCCAATGCTCTCACCACTAGGCTGCCTAAAGAGGGCAACACATGACAGTTACTGGCCCAATGCTCTCACCACTAGGCTGCCTAAAGAGGGCAACACATGACAGTTACTGGCCCAATGCTCTCACCACTAGGCTGCCTAAAGAGGGCAACACATGACAGTTACTGGACCAATGCTCTCACCACTGAGGCTGCCTAAAGTGACAGTTACTGGCCCAATGCTCTCACCACTAGGCTGCCTAAAGAGGGCAACACATGACAGTTACTGGCCCAATGCTCTCACCACTAGGCTGCCTAAAGAGGGCAACACATGACAGTTACTGGCCCAATGCTCTCACCACTAGGCTGCCTAAAGAGGGCAACACATGACAGTTACTGGCCCAATGCTCTCACCACTAGGCTGCCTAAAGAGGGCAACACATGACAGTTACTGGCCCAATGCTCTCACCACTAGGCTGCCTAAAGAGGGCAACACATGACAGTTACTGGCCCAATGCTCTCACCACTAGGCTGCCTAAAGAGGGCAACACATGACAGTTACTGGCCCAATGCTCTCACCACTAGGCTGCCTAAAGAGGGCAACACATGACAGTTACTGGCCCAATGCTCTCACCACTAGGCTGCCTAAAGAGGGCAACACATGACAGTTACTGGACCAATGCTCTCACCACTAGGCTGCCTAAAGAGGGCAACACATGACAGTTACTGGCCCAATGCTCTCACCACTAGGCTGCCTAAAGAGGGCAACACATGACAGTTACTGGCCCAATGCTCTCAGCACTAGGCTGCCTAAAGAGGGCAACACATGACAGTTACTGGCCCAATGCTCTCACCACTAGGCTGCCTAAAGAGGGCAACACATGACAGTTACTGGCCCAATGCTCTCACCACTAGGCTGCCTAAAGAGGGCAACACATGACAGTTACTGGCCCAATGCTCTCACCACTAGGCTGCCTAAAGAGGGCAACACATGACAGTTACTGGCCCAATGCTCTCACCACTAGGCTGCCTAAAGAGGGCAACACATGACAGTTACTGGCCCAATGCTCTCACCACTAGGCTGCCTAAAGAGGGCAACACATGACAGTTACTGGCCCAATGCTCTCACCACTAGGCTGCCTAAAGAGGGCAACACATGACAGTTACTGGCCCAATGCTCTCACCACTAGGCTGCCTAAAGAGGGCAACACATGACAGTTACTGGACCAATGCTCTCACCACTAGGCTGCCTAAAGAGGGCAACACATGACAGTTACTGGCCCAATGCTCTCACCACTAGGCTGCCTAAAGAGGGCAACACATGACAGTTACTGGCCCAATGCTCTCACCACTAGGCTGCCTAAAGAGGGCAACACATGACAGTTACTGGCCCAATGCTCTCACCACTAGGCTGCCTAAAGAGGGCAACACATGACAGTTACTGGCCCAATGCTCTCACCACTAGGCTGCCTAAAGAGGGCAACACATGACAGTTACTGGCCCAATGCTCTCACCACTAGGCTGCCTAAAGAGGGCAACACATGACAGTTACTGGCCCAATGCTCTCACCACTAGGCTGCCTAAAGAGGGCAACACATGACAGTTACTGGCCCAATGCTCTCACCACTAGGCTGCCTAAAGAGGGCAACACATGACAGTTACTGGCCCAATGCTCTCACCACTAGGCTGCCTAAAGAGGGCAACACATGACAGTTACTGGCCCAATGCTCTCACCACTAGGCTGCCTAAAGAGGGCAACACATGACAGTTACTGGCCCAATGCTCTCACCACTAGGCTGCCTAAAGAGGGCAACACATGACAGTTACTGGCCCAATGCTCTCAGCACTAGGCTGCCTAAAGAGGGCAACACATGACAGTTACTGGCCCAATGCTCTCACCACTAGGCTGCCTAAAGAGGGCAACACATGACAGTTACTGGCCCAATGCTCTCACCACTAGGCTGCCTAAAGAGGGCAACACATGACAGTTACTGGCCCAATGCTCTCACCACTAGGCTGCCTAAAGAGGGCAACACATGACAGTTACTGGCCCAATGCTCTCACCACTAGGCTGCCTAAAGAGGGCAACACATGACAGTTACTGGCCCAATGCTCTCACCACTAGGCTGCCTAAAGAGGGCAACACATGACAGTTACTGGCCCAATGCTCTCACCACTAGGCTGCCTAAAGAGGGCAACACATGACAGTTACTGGACCAATGCTCTCACCACTAGGCTGCCTAAAGAGGGCAACACATGACAGTTACTGGCCCAATGCTCTCACCACTAGGCTGCCTAAAGAGGGCAACACATGACAGTTACTGGACCAATGCTCTCACCACTAGGCTGCCTAAAGAGGGCAACACATGACAGTTACTGGACCAATGCTCTCACCACTAGGCTGCCTAAAGAGGGCAACACATGACAGTTACTGGCCCAATGCTCTCAGCACTAGGCTGCCTAAAGAGGGCAACACATGACAGTTACTGGCCCAATGCTCTCACCACTAGGCTGCCTAAAGAGGGCAACACATGACAGTTACTGGCCCAATGCTCTCACCACTAGGCTGCCTAAAGAGGGCAACACATGACAGTTACTGGCCCAATGCTCTCACCACTAGGCTGCCTAAAGAGGGCAACACATGACAGTTACTGGCCCAATGCTCTCACCACTAGGCCTAAAGAGGGCAACACATGACAGTTACTGGCCCAATGCTCTCAGCACTAGGCTGCCTAAAGAGGGCAACACATGACAGTTACTGGCCCAATGCTCTCACCACTAGGCTGCCTAAAGAGGGCAACACATGACAGTTACTGGCCCAATGCTCTCACCACTAGGCTGCCTAAAGAGGGCAACACATGACAGTTACTGGCCCAATGCTCTCACCACTAGGCTGCCTAAAAGAGGGCAACACATGACAGTTACTGGCCCAATGCTCTCACCACTAGGCTGCCTAAAGAGGGCAACACATGACAGTTACTGGCCCAATGCTCTCACCACTAGGCTGCCTAAAGAGGGCAACACATGACAGTTACTGGCCCAATGCTCTCACCACTAGGCTGCCTAAAGAGGGCAACACATGACAGTTACTGGCCCAATGCTCTCACCACTAGGCTGCCTAAAGAGGGCAACACATGACAGTTACTGGCCCAATGCTCTCACCACTAGGCTGCCTAAAGAGGGCAACACATGACAGTTACTGGCCCAATGCTCTCACCACTAGGCTGCCTAAAGAGGGCAACACATGACAGTTACTGGCCCAATGCTCTCACCACTAGGCTGCCTAAAGAGGGCAACACATGACAGTTACTGGCCCAATGCTCTCACCACTAGGCTGCCTAAAGAGGGCAACACATGACAGTTACTGGCCCAATGGCTCACCACTAGGCTGCCTAAAGAGGGCAACCATGACAGTTACTGGCCCAATGCTCTCACCACTAGGCTGCCTAAAGAGGGCAACACATGACAGTTACTGGCCCAATGCTCTCACCACTAGGCTGCCTAAAGAGGGCAACACATGACAGTTACTGGCCCAATGCTCTCACCACTAGGCTGCCTAAAGAGGGCAACACATGACAGTTACTGGCCCAATGCTCTCACCACTAGGCTACCTAAAGAGGGCAACACATGACAGTTACTGGCCCAATGCTCTCACCACTAGGCTGCCTAAAGAGGGCAACACATGACAGTTACTGGTCCAATGCTCTCACCACTAGGCTGCCTGCCACCCCTACACTCTCACCACTAGGCTACCTGCCACCCCTACACTCTCACCACTAGGCTACCTGCCACCCCTACACTCTCACCACTAGGCTACCTGCCACCCCTACACTCTCACCACTAGGCTACCTGCCACGCCTACACTCTCACCACTAGGCTACCTGCCTCCCCTACACTCTCACCACTAGGCTACCTGCCACCCCTACACTCTCACCACTAGGCTACCTGCCGCCCCTACACTCTCACCACTAGGCTACCTGCCGCCCCTACACTCTCACCACTAGGCTACCTGCCGCCCCTACACTCTCACCACTAGGCTACCTGCCTCCCCTACACTCTCACCACTAGGCTACCTGCCGCCTCTACACTCTAACCACTAGGCTACGTGCCTCCCCTACACTCTCACCACTAAGCTACCTGCCGCCCCTACACTCTCACCACTAGGCTACCTGCCGCCCCTACACTCTCACCACTAGGCTACCTGCCTCCCCTACACTCTCACCACTAGGCTACCTGCCGCCCCTACACTCTCACCACTAGGCTACCTGCCGCCCCTACACTCTCACCACTAGGCTACCTGCCGCCCCTACACTCTCACCACTAGGCTACCTGCCTCCCTACACTCTCACCACTAGGCTACCTGCCTCCCCTACACTCTCACCACTAGGCTACCTGCCTCCCCTACACTCTCACCACTAGGCTACCTGCCACCCCTACACTCTCACCACTAGGCTACCTGCCTCCCCTACACTCTCACCACTAGGCTACCTGCCTCCCCTACACTCTCACCACTAGGCTACCTGCCTCCCCTACACTCTCACCACTAGGCTACCTGCCTCCCCTACACTCTCACCACTAGGCTACCTGCCTCCCCTACACTCTCACCACTATGCTACCTGCCTCCCCTACACTCTCACCACTAGGCTACCTGCCTCCCCTACACTCTCACCACTAGGCTACCTGCCTCCCTACACTCTCACCACTAGGCTACCTGCCTCCCCTACACTCTCACCACTAGGCTACCTGCCTCCCCTACACTCTCACCACTAGGCTACCTGCCTCCCCTACACTCTCACCACTAGGCTACCTGCCTCCCCTACACTCTCACCACTAGGCTACCTGCCTCCCCTACACTCTCACCACTAGGCTACCTGCCTCCCCTACACTCTCACCACTAGGCTACCTGCCTCCCCTACACTCTCACCACTAGGCTACCTGCCACCCCTACACTCTCACCACTAGGCTACCTGCCGCCCCTACACTCTCACCACTAGGCTACCTGCCTCCCCTACACTCTAACCACTAGGCTACCTGCCACCCCTACACTCTAACCACTAGGCTCTACAAATTCTGTCATGACTAGTGAGATGTTGAAAAGTACATTTGCGGCACAATTTCAGATTACTTTTATTTTGAAAACCCATGTCCTTAAATGGATTTATAGACTGTTTCAAATGTAGACGTTCCACTGGTACGTGCCCGAAGCCCAGCGATGCTAGTGAGAGCAGCAGAGAAACCACCAGCAATCCTTTGGCCATTGAAACCTGGATTTTTTTTTCTGAATTCATCAGTCCTCGAGTCCTTCCATTCTCTCTCCTCAGCTTCTTCTCAAAACTCATTGAAGGAGAAGAAGGTCTGAGGAGAGGGACTTTAGATATTCTCCTCCAATACAGTTGAGGAGGTGAGGAGAGAGGATGCGAGATAATCGAGGAAAGATGAATTGAGAAAGGATAGGCCTCAGTGACTAAAGTACTGGCCACTGGTCTCATTGACGACATGTGTTTTCCAAAATAAAAGGCCTCCAGACAAATTGTAGGCTTTTCCTATGTCATGTCCAAGGAGGCTGTCATCTCGCTTGTGTGATGCTCCTGGTGTTTCTTCAGCAATTTGGGTACATGGAACCCTTTCCCACACAGGCTACAGACATACGGCTTCTCCCTGTATGGAGCCTCATGTGCACCTTCAGACTCCCGGTGTGGTGAACCCCTTATCACAGACAGTACAAGGGTACGGCCTCTCTTTAGTGTGCGTGATCTGGTGCACTCTCAGGTTCCCAGACTGGGCGAAACGAGTCCCGCATATAGTGCAGACGTACGGTTTCTCTCCAGTGTGTGTTCTCTGGTGGCTTTGAAGGTCACCAGCCCGTACGAACGTCCGACCGCAGTACGAGCAGCAGAACCTCTTCTCAAGGTTCTTCAAGTGCGTCCTTGCATGCGTCTGCAGCTTCTCTACATCCGTGAAGCTCTTACCGCAGTCGCAGATGTGGTAGAGGACCTCTTCCATGTGTAACTTCTTGAGCTTGTGTTTTTTCAGGCACTGGGATCTGGCGAAGCGTTGTCCGCAGATGGAGCACTGATGCGGTTTCTCCTTGGTGTGGGTCAGTAGGTGGGTGTTGAGGTTCCCTCTGATCGTGAAGCCCTTCCCGCAGTAGGAGCAGTGGTGGAGGTTCTCTCCTGTGTGGATCAGACGATGAACCTTGAGGGTTCTGAAGTGGGAGAACATCTTGCCACAGTCATCACAGTGGTATGGTTTCTCGATACGGTGGGTCTGTCTGTGCTTCCTATACTCCAACAGGTGGGCAAAACTCTCTGCGCACTTGGAGCAGTGGTATGGTTTCTCTCCCGTGTGGACTCGCTGGTGGATCTTGAGGTGCCGTAGCAAGGCGAAGGTCTTCCCACACGGATGGCAGACGTGCTTGGTTTTCTCTCCGGTGTGGATGGTCATGTGTCTCCTCAGGTCGTCGGGTCGTAAGAAACACTTCCCGCAGACAGAGCACCGATGTGGTTTCTCTCCGCTGTGAATCAGCGCATGTCTGTTCAACCGCGTCTTTGTGAGGAACCTCTTTCCGCACTCGGAGCAGCGGTGGTGCTTCTCAGAGATGTCTGTGTCAGATCTGGCAACCTCTCCTGTTTCAATGACAACATTATAGGGGTTAGAGATGCTGCTAGGACAGAGAGGAGAGAACAGCATCACTTGCATGCTTAACAGTATACTGTACATATAGTAAAATACTATAGCGACCCAACACCTAGCAACCTCGTCAAGCGGTTCAGATCACTGTTGGGTTGACAGTCTCCTGGACCCAGTTTGCATACTGGTCGGAGGTACACCCCAAATTTGATACAATACCATGTACCTGCACCCATAGAGATCCTACTCAATTACTAGAGGGGCTGTGTTGTGAACCCTCAAAGTTCCATAATGGTCTGAAAATGGCAGCCATCTTGGTCAGGGAGAAATCCAACACAGTCTAATTGGAATGAATGGCAGTAGGTGATGCATTTCCTGCTTTAACTGACGCAGGGAAATAAAAGGCATGTGATGCATCAGAAATTGGGTAATATAATTAGTCGACCTAAAATATTGGTCATATAATTATAAATACAGTTTATACAGGTTTTAAACACATTTTCCGTATAATTAGCCTCTAAAATATATGTAAACAAACCCACAATGACTCAATGTGTGCTCTCTTGGACAGCAGTGAGTGTTTTTATACGATACAATATCAGTACTTGCATTTTACAACTTGTCAAATGTCCTGTCAACAACTGATGTCATAAAGTGTACGGCTGTGGATTGACTGCATTGTTTTAATGGCATGTTGGCAGCTATTTTTTTAAGCTGTCTGGATAGCTAGCTAAAAAGCAAACAGTGGAGATCATTTTCAAATTCATTGTGTTACACAATAGTGTACCTGTACCATAGTCAATCAAATAGTTTAACATCAGGGTATGGGTGTTTCTCTCACCTTTGTGAACCACCTGGTGTCGTCTCAGGTCATAGGATCGCAAGAAGGCCTTCCCGCAAACGGAACAATGGTGGGGTTTCTCTCCGCTGTGGGTCATCGTGTGTATCTTCAAGCTGCTGGCTGCAGTAAACCGCTTGCCGCACTGGGAGCAGAGGTACGGTCTCTCCGGGTCAGGGTCCCCAAGGCTGTCTGGGTCAGAGCTGGCACCCTCTCCTGTTTTAATGGCAACATTACAGGGGTTAAACACTTGTTTTCTATTTTATATGCTATACTATGCATCGGTATCTAAAAAGGTAGAAAGGATAGTTGACTTCTCCTAAATGTATATTCTGATCTGAGTTGGTCCTACCCACACCTTCCTCCTCCTCTTAGATGCATGTTCTGATCAGCGATTACTGGGATATTCAAGTCCGGGCTCTGGCTGGGCCACTCAAGGACATTCAGAGACTTGTCCCGAAGCCACTCCTGCGTTGTCTTGGCTGTGTGCTTAAGGTCGTTGTCCTGTTGGAAGGCGAACCTTCGCCCCAGTCTGAGGTCCTGAGTACTCTGGAGCAGGTTTTCATCAAGAATCTCCCTGTACATTGCTCCGTTCATCTTTTCCTCGATCCTGACTAGTATCCCAATCCTGGCCGCTGAAAAACATCCCCACAGCATAATGCTGCCACCACCATGCTTCACCATAGGGATGGCGCCAGGTTTCCTCTTTGGCATTCAGGCCAAAGAGTTCAATCTTAGTTTCATCAGACAAGATAATCTTGTTTCTCACGGTCTAAGTCCATAAAGGCCTGATTGGTGGAGTGCTGCAAAGATGGTTGTCCTTGTGGAAGGTTCTCCCATCGCCACAGAGGAACTCTGGAGCTCTGACTGAGTGACCATCGGGTTCTTGGTCACCTCCATGACCAAGGCCCTTCTCCCCGATTGCTCAGTTTGGCAAGGTGGCTCTAGGAAACCCTTCCCCATATCTGTGTCGTGACACAGTCCTGTCTCTGAGCTCTAAGGACAATTCCTTCGACCTCATGGCTTGGTTTTTGCTCTGACATGCACTGTCAACTGTGGGACCTTATATAGACAGGTGTGTGCCTTTCCAAATCATGTCCAATCAAATACATTTACCACAGGTGGACTCCAATCAAGATGTAGAAACATCAAGGATGATCAATGGAAACAGGATGCACCTGAGCTCAATTTCGAGTCTCCTAGCAAAGGGTCTCTGTTTTGATTTTTAATATATTTGCAAACATTTCTGAAAACCTGTTTTTGCTTCGTCATTATGGGGTGTTGTGTGTAGATTGATGAGGATGTTTTAAATTTGTTTAATCTATTTTAGAATAAAGCTGTAGTGTAACAAAATGTGGGGAAAGTCAAGTGGTCTGAATACTTAGCGAATGCACTGTATGTCGGTAAGTAGCCTTCCACAAGCCTTGGCCTGAACAAACCAGAACGGCTCATAGGACAGATCTCCTGTTTCTGAAGCGTGAGGCAGAGGCAGGAGAGTATGTAGTGTTATGTAGTGTTATGTAGTGTTATGTAGTGTTATGTAGTGTTATGTAGTGTTATGTAGTGTTATGTAGTGTTATGTAGTGTTATGTAGTGTTATGTAGTGTTATGTAGTTTTATGTAGTGTTATGTAGTGTTATGTAGTGTTATGTAGTGGTATGTAGTGTTATGTAGTGTTATGTAGTGTTATGTAGTGTTATGTAGTGTTAGTGTTATGTAGTGTTATGTAGTGTTAGTGTTATGTAGTGTTATGTAGTGTTATGTAGTGTTATGTAGTGTTATGTAGTGTTATGTAGTGTTATGTAGTGTTAGTGTTATGTAGTGTTATGTAGTGTTATGTAGTGTTATGTAGTGTTATGTAGTGTTATGTAGTGTTATGTAGTGGTATGTAGTGTTATGTAGTGTTATGTAGTGTTAGTGTTATGTATATTTTATGGATATCATGTATTTTATTTGTTGCGTTTTATTTATTTATTTGCTGAACCTCGGCAAGACGGAGCTGCTCTTCCTCCCGGGGAAGGACTGCCCGTTCCATGATCTCGCCATCACGGTTGACAACTCCATTGTGTCCTCCTCCCAGAGCGCTAAGAACCTTGGCGTGATCCTGGACAACACCCTGTCGTTCTCAACTAACATCAAGGCTGTGGCCCGTTCCTGTAGGTTCATGCTCTACAACATCCGCAGAGTACGACCCTGCCTCACACAGGAAGCGGCGCAGGTCCTGATCCAGGCACTTGTCATCTCCCGTCTGGATTACTGCAACTCGCTGTTGGCTGGGCTCCCTGCCTGCGCCATTAAACCCCTACAACTCATCCAGAACGCCGCAGCCCGTCTGGTGTTCAACCTTCCCAAGTTCTCTCACGTCACCCCGCTCCTCCGCTCTCTCCACTGGCTTCCAGTTGAAGCTCGCATCCGCTACAAGACCATGGTGCTTGCCTACGGAGCTGTGAGGGGAACGGCACCTCAGTACCTCCAGGCTCTGATCAGGCCCTACACCCAAACAAGGGCACTGCGTTCATCCACCTCTGGCCTGCTCGCCTCCCTACCACTGAGGAAGTACAGTTCCCGCTCAGCCCAGTCAAAACTGTTCGCTGCTCTGGCCCCCAATGGTGGAACAAACTCCCTCACGACGCCAGGACAGCGGAGTCAATCACCACCTTCCGGAGACACCTGAAACCCCACCTCTTTAAGGAATACCTAGGATAGGATAAGTAATCCTTCTCACCCCCCTTTTAAGATTTAGATGCACTATTGTAAAGTGACTGTTCTACTGGATGTCATAAGGTGAATGCACCAATTTGTAAGTCGCTCTGGATAAGAGCGTCTGCTAAATGACTTAAATGTAAATGTAATGTAATTTCCTGTTTTGACCCCAGTAAGAGGGGCTAATTGAGGATCCCAATAAATACTACTAAATACTACACAACTTATTCTGAGACCTGGACCAGGCTGCATGTAGCTGGTTTGAAAATGATTTAAAAGTCATATGAATGTGGCTCACCTTTTAGTCAGTTACATTTCTATGGGAGCGAATCCTTCACCAACTAACCTCAGGCCAACTCTATCCTGAATGAATCCTTCACCAACTGACCTCAGGCCAACTCTATCCTGAATGAATCCTTCACCAACTAACCTCAGGCCAACTCTATCCTGAATGAATCCTTCACCAACTGACCTGCTCCCGGGCAGGCCAACTCTATCCTGAATGAATCCTTCACCAACTAACCTCAGGCCAACTCTATCCTGAATGAATCCTTCACCAACTAACCTCAGGCCAACTCTATCCTGAATGAATCCTTCACCAACTGACCTCAGGCCAACTCTATCCTGAATGAATCCTTCACCAACTGACCTCAGGCCAACTCTATCCTGAATGAATCCTTCACCAACTGACCTCAGGCCAACTCTATCCTGAATGAATCCTTCACCAACTAACCTCAGGCCAACTCTATCCTGAATGAATCCTTCACCAACTGACCTCAGGCCAACTCTATCCTGAATGAATCCTTCACCAACTGACCTCAGGCCAACTCTATCCTGAATGAATCCTTCACCAACTAACCTCAGGCCAACTCTATCCTGAATGAATCCTTCACCAACTAACCTCAGGCCAACTCTATCCTGAATGAATCCTTCACCAACTGACCTCAGGCCAACTCTATCCTGAATGAATCCTTCACCAACTGACCTCAGGCCAACTCTATCCTGAATGAATCCTTCACCAACTGACCTCAGGCCAACTCTATCCTGAATGAATCCTTCACCAACTAACCTCAGGCCAACTCTATCCTGAATGAATCCTTCACCAACTGACCTCAGGCCAACTCTATCCTGAATGAATCCTTCACCAACTGACCTCAGGCCAACTCTATCCTGAATGAATCCTTCACCAACTGACCTCAGGCCAACTCTATCCTGAATGAATCCTTCACCAACTAACCTCAGGCCAACTCTATCCTGAATGAATCCTTCACCAACTGACCTCAGGCCAACTCTATCCTGAATGAATCCTTCACCAACTGACCTCAGGCCAACTCTATCCTGAATGAATCCTTCACCAACTGACCTCAGGCCAACTCTATCCTGAATGAATCCTTCACCAACTAACCTCAGGCCAACTCTATCCTGAATGAATCCTTCACCAACTGACCTCAGGCCAACTCTATCCTGAATGAATCCTTCACCAACTGACCTCAGGCCAACTCTATCCTGAATGAATCCTTCACCAACTGACCTCAGGCCAACTCTATCCTGAATGAATCCTTCACCAACTAACCTCAGGCCAACTCTATCCTGAATGAATCCTTCACCAACTAACCTCAGGCCAACTCTATCCTGAATGAATCCTTCACCAACTAACCTCAGGCCAACTCTATCCTGAATGAATCCTTCACCAACTAACCTCAGGCCAACTCTATCCTGAATGAATCCTTCACCAACTAACCTCAGGCCAACTCTATCCTGAATTAATCCTTCACCAACTAACCTCAGGCCAACTCTATCCTGAATGAATCCTTCACCAACTAACCTCAGGCCATCTCTATCCTGCATGAATCCTTCACCAACTAACCTCAGGCCAACTCTATCCTGAATGAATCCTTCACCACCTAACCTCAGGCCAACACTATCCTGAATGAATAGTCTGAACCGCGAGTTGAGGACCAATGAAATCAGAATCCCTCCCTCTTGCAAAGAGTGCGTCATCATCTCCTTCATTTGAGGAAGAAGACTGATTAAATATGTTATTAATTAAATGTTTTTGTGTGATTTTTATTTATTTTTACAATTTAAAAAAAATACCTATCACATGATTTAGTAATGACAGAATGCATTTAGAATCTAAAATAAGCATTTATTATTATTATTATTTATTTTAACAATCAGAATCAACACAGCAAAGTAAAACAATGAAGAAGATACATCTAAACGCTTATTTCACACCTCCGCCTGCTGAATCCGTAACATTACTTTTCCTTCATTATGATTTTCGTCTCAAATTTGAACATGGCACTGATTTGCCCATGGATTTGACGTTTCAGCATCGTCTCAATGAAGAATTCGACAAGCCATGTTGAGGACCAATCAGAATCCTTCTGCTGGAGTCAGCGGCAGGCAGAAGAGAAATATCCACCGTCGTAGTACGGATGAAGCCTGAGCTGGGATACCAAGCTAACTGAAGCCCGGTTAGCTTTAGAAAACCCAGAGTAGCTTGCTTCGTAGGATACCCCTCAGAACACAGTGTGTATTTACTGATGGTGTCAAATCAGGTTCTGGACGTAACAAAGGGTTTCCCGGAGGGATCCATTCTTGGTCTGTTTTTTTCTCTCTCTCTCTCTCATTATCTTAAAATGGTATCGTTCACCTGTACGCAGATGACACTGTGGTGTGTGCTGTTGCCTTCGCAGCTGACCAGGCTCTGACAGAGCTTCAATCTGTCTTCATTGTTCTGCAGAAAGCCTTTGTTGAACTGAAACTTAATGCAGGTAAAACCAAGTACACGTACATTTTCCAAATCACTTTTTTTATTTTAAATATCTGATGATTTATGCATAAGTATAGTATACGTACTTTGTATGGTGCTCTCGCGGATCGTGTCCCCGCCTATATACATATCTGACTACCTGGATGGGTGAAAAGCGATCTTTAAAAAAAAAGTATGTTGATGCATTAGTTCAAAGAAATTAATAATATTACAAAATAAATAAAAACCATTCTTTTTTAAATCGGCTTCTTCTATAGGAACTGGTCTTTCGTTAAATAGCAGAAAACAAATAATTTCGTCAACATTCGTTCCAGGTATATTGACTATGGCGGATATTGTCTATCTGAATGCAGCTGCCACTATTGAAGTCATTGGATGTGGTTCATCACGATGCGTTGCGATTTATTACGGCCGATAGGTTCAGCACACATTGCATTTTGTATCAGAACGCAGCAGGCTGGCCCACCTTGAAGTCTCGTACATAGATGCATTGTGCTCTTTTTGTCTATAAAAATGGCCTATTGCATACATTTCCGCCATACCTTACCTCATTGTTAACCTGTAGATGTACGGGCTACCGGACCCGGGCTCAGAGATGGCAACTCTCTAGATATCCTTTCGAGATCCCCCGAGTTGGGTAGATCTGCTTTTAGTTTTTTTGTACTTCAGTGTGGAATGATCTACAATGCACTTTAAAATGGTAGGAATTGGTGCCTCTTGGGCCTTTCAGATGGTTGTCAGGGGGACCCTCTAGGGCCTTCCAGACGGTTGTTAGGGGGACCTTCTAGGGCCTTTCAGACAGTTGTTAGGGGGACCTTCTAGGGCCTTTCAGACGGTTGTTAGGGGGACCTTCTAGGGCCTTTCAGACGGTTGTTAGGGGGACCTTCTAGGGCCTTTCAGACAGTTGTTAGGGGGACCCTCTAGGGCCTTTCAGATGGTTGTTAGGGGGACCTTCTAGGGCCTTTCAGACGGTTGTTAGGGGGACCTTCTAGGGCCTTTCAGACGGTTGTTAGGGGGACCCTCTAGGGCCTTTCAGACGGTTGTTAGGGGGACCTTCTAGGGCCTTTCAGATGGTTGTTAGGGGGACCTTCTAGGGCCTTTCAGATGGTTGTTAGGGGGACCTTCTAGGGCCTTTCAGACGGTTGTTAGGGGGACCTTCTAGGGCCTTTCAGACAGTTGTTAGGGGGACCCTCTAGGGCCTTTCAGACGGTTGTTAGGGGGACCTTTTAGGGCCTTTCAGACGGTTGTTAGGGGGACCTTCTAGGGCCTTTCAGATGGTTGTTAGGGGGACCTTCTAGGGCCTTTCAGATGGTTGTTAGGGGGACCCTCTAGGGCAGGGGTGTCAAAGTCAAATGGACGGAGGGCCAAATAAAAAATTTAGCTACAAGCCGAGGGCCGGACTGTTCGAATGTTCATTGAAAATATTTTAAATGACGCATATAGTCTAGTGAACCTAATTGAACCTACTGAAAACCTAACAAATATATTCCAATATGATCAGATAAATAAAGCAATATTTTCTTATGGCTCTGTCAGTAATCTTTAATTTTCAACAGACACAAAAGACAAATTTCCTTTATATAAAAATCCCCATAACATGAACATTAAATGAAAGAAACCGGTATTCAAGGCACCATCAGTAGCCTATATTTTCTATTTTAGCAAAAGTGGGCTAAATTTACTTCAAAGAAAAAAACAATAATAGCAATTTTCTATCATCCACTCAACTTGGTTTTAAATGCCTTCACTGTACTGTACATATCAGAGATGACACGATCCCGACCCTGCAGCTGCAAGTTCATTGCATTCAGATGACTCGTAATGTCACACAGAAAAGCCATTTCACACAGAAACATTTCGTCTCGGAGTTGTGTTGTGTCTTTCCCTTTGCTGTCCAAGAACAGACAAATCTCCTCACGAAGCTCGAAACATCTTTGAAGCACCTTTCCCTGGCTTAGCCATCGCACCTCTGTGTGATAAGGCAAATCACCATGCTCCGTTTCTAACTCCGTCAGAAATGCCTTGAACTGGCGGTGATTCAAACCTTTGGCTCTGATAAAGTTAACTGTGCGCGTGATGATGCTCATTACATGCTCCATTTTCAAGGCTTTACCGCACAACGCTTCCTGGTGTATGATACAATGATAAGCTGTCAGCTCACCTGTCGCGTTTTCCTCTTGCATCTTTTCCCGTATCTTCCCACCAGTCCGCTCCTGTGTCCACACATCGCAGGTGCTCCGTCGGTTGTCAAACCCACGAGTTTTTCCCAAGGCAGCTCCATCTCATTTACACATCTTGACACCTCTTCATACAAATCATGCCCCGTAGTTGTGCCATGCATAGGACGTAAAGCCAAAAACTCCTCTGTCACGCTTAGGCTGGAGTCCACTCCGCGGATGAAAATTGACAACTGGGCAATGTCAGAAATGTCGGTGCTCTCATCCACAGCCAAGGAATATGCAATGAAATCTTTTCCCTTTTTCACAAGCTGCTCTTTTAGATTGATGGACAACTGGTCTACTCTCTCGGCAATGGTGTTTCTGCTCAGACTCACATTTAAAAAGAGTTGCCTTTTTTCTGGGCAAACTTCGTCACAAACTTTAATCATGCAGTTTTTGATGAAATCCCCTCCGTAAATGGCCGGGCTGATTTAGCGATCTCTTCTGCCAAAATAAAACTGGCCTTGACAGCAGCCTGGCCTTGTGATTTGGCTTTTTGAACAGAGCCTGTCGAGATTTGAGGCCTCGTTTTAATTCCTCTGCCTTTTGTAGCCTTTGTTCCATGTCCATATTCTTGTTTTTGTCCGCGTGTTTCGTTTCATAATGTCGTCTCAGATTATACTCTTTCAGTACCGCCACACTTTCTCCACACAGAAGACACACAGGTTTTCCAGCTACCTCCGTGAACAAATACTCCGACTCCCACCTTGTTTGAAACCCCCGGTTCTCAGTGTCCACCTTCCGTTTTGCCATTTTTGATGGGTATCTGAAAGTTAATTTTACTGTGATGCTGACAACTGCTGTGCCAATAAATATTGAAATGAAGCAGCCTACTGCTCGGTGCGTCACCGTTGCATTGTGGGAAATGTAGTATTGGTGCGTGTAAAAGATCTGCGGGCTGCCGGCTTGCTGCGGTCTGCGGGCCGGTTCTAATAACAAATCAAGATCATCCCAGGGGCCGTAAAAAACCTTCTCGCGGGCCGGATGTGGCCCGCGGGCCTTGACTCTGACATATGTGCTCTAGGGCCTTTCAGACGGTTGTTAGGGGGACCCTCTAGGGTCTTTCAGACGGTTGTTAGGGGGACCTTCTAGGGCCTTTCAGACAGTTGTTAGGGGGACCCTCTAGGGCCTTTCAGACGGTTGTTAGGGGGACCTTTTAGGGCTTTCAGATGGTTGTTAGGGGGACCTTCTAGGGCCTTTCAGACAGTTGTCAGGGGGACCCTCTAGGGCCTTTCAGACGGTTGTTAGGGGGACCCTCTAGGGCCTTTCAGACGGTTGTTAGGGGGACCCTCTAGGGCCTTTCAGACTGTTAGGGGGACCCTCTAGGGCCTTTCAGACGGTTGTTAGGGGGACCTTCTAGGGCCTTTCAGACTGTTAGGGGGACCCTCTAGGGCCTTTCAGATGGTTGTTAGGGGGACCTTCTAGGGCCTTTCAGACGGTTGTTAGGGGGACCTTCTAGGGCAGGGGTGTCAAACATACGGCCCGCGGGCCGGAACCGGCCCCCTAGGAAGTTCGATCAGGCCCGCAGGATAATTTGAAAGTGGAAAAAATGCATAAAAGACATGGAATTAATATTTTTAATTCGCTGCAATTCATGGATTATCCGCTAAGGGGCGCACTCTTTCCATCAGAGTAGAAGACAAGCCGCATCACTGAGACAGACTGAAAACAGCAGACGGTATCAATGCGCCATCTGCTGCTTGTTACGACGTTGTTAATACCTTGGTCTCTACCTCTCCGCTACACCCTCATTAGCCAAAATGTCGTTATCCAAACGGAGAAAAGTAGATAAGGAGTGTAGAATTTTCAAAGAAAAATGGACCACATCCTATTTATTTACAGAGATGCACGGAAAACCTTCGTGCTTGGTGTGTTTGCAACAAGTTTCGGTATTGAAGGAATATAATATTCGACGCCACTACGAGACTCATCACAGCGAAAAATATGACGGCTTGCAAGGACAACTGAGAAGAGATAAGATTAACGAATTGCTGGCGGGTCTGAGGAAACAGCAGTCAACTTTCAGCCAGAGCCGAGAAGTCAGTGAAGCAGCGGTAAAAGCCAGCTACCTAATTGCTAGCGAAATAGCATTAGCATCGAAGCCGTATTCCGACGGTGACTTTGTTAAACAATGCATGATGAAGGCGGCTGAACTTGTATGTCCCGAGAAGCGACAAGCTTTTGCCAATATTAGCCTGACGAGGAATACTATAGCAGAGAGGATTTCTGTCATGTTTTGTCTTATATTGTCTTGTCATTTTGCTTTCCCTTCTGTTCGTTTTCCCCTGCTGGTCTTTTTTGGTTCGTTCCCTTTTTCTCTCTTCCTCCCTCTCTCTCTTCTCTCTATCGTTCCGTTCCTGCTCCCAGCTGTTCCTATTCCCTAATCAATCATTTAGTCTTTCCACACCTGTTCCCTATCTTTTCCTCTGATTAGAGTCCTTATTTCTCCCCTTGTTTTCCGTTTCTGTTCTGTCGGATCCTTGTATATTGTTCACCGTGATGTGTCTTTGTCTCGCCGTGTCGTGTTTCCCTCAGATGCTGCGTGGTGAGCAGGTGTCTGAGTCTGCTACGGTCAGTGCCTTCCCGAGGCAACCTACAGTTTATGGTCGAGTCTCCAGTCTGTCCTCGTCATTACGAGTGGAATTGTTTTTTATGCTTTGTTTACCGCTCCGATTTGTCTAGGAGTTTTGCATATTTCCTTTACTGGAATAAAGACTCTGTTTTCGCCAAGTCGCTTTTGGGTCCTCATTCACCTGCATAACAATTTCGAACTATCGGCAGATTTAGACAGTCAATTGAAACAGAGAGTCAAGTCATTTATTGCATTTTCCGTGGCAATTGACGAGAGCACTGACATCACAGACGTGGCCCAACTGGCCATATTTATTAGAGGAGTTGATAATATGAGACATTGACTATATATATTGACTATATTGACTGCATTACTATATTTTTCAGTACCAATTAAAGTTTTGTGCCTTTGTACAATCAGTGGGATCAGTTGCAATGCATATTTGTGAATGATAAAAGTAAATTGCACATTTGTCTAAGGAAATATGAGGTGTTTCATGAAATGTTTTGTAAAAGGATAGTTCATTAAATTTCAATATTTTCCTAATGTTCTTGTGCTTCTTTACACCAAAACAAAGGAAAGACATGATATTTTGGTTATTTATAGCAGAGTATGGTATAATTTTAATGGTCCGGCCCACTTGACATCTCCCTAGGCCGTATGTGGCCCACGATGCGAAATGAGTTTGACACCCCTGTTCTAGGGCCTTTCAGATGGTTGTTAGGGGGACCTTTTAGGGCCTTTCAGATGGTTGTTAGGGGGACCTTCTAGGGCCTTTCAGATGGTTGTTAGGGGACCTTCTAGGGCCTTTCAGATGGTTGTTAGGGGGACCTTCTAGGGCCTTTCAGATGGTTGTTAGGGGGACCTTCTAGGGCCTTTCAGATGGTTGTTAGGGGACCGTTTTACTGAATGTGTCTGTTTTTTATAATTTTGTTTTGCTTTTCGTGTTGATGTGTATAATAATGTGTACATGAATGGGTAGTTTAATGGTTTTATTGTATATTAATGTGTATATGAATGGGTAGTTTAATAGGTTTATTGTATATTAATGTGTATATGAATGGGTAGTTTAATGGGTTTTATGTATATTAATGTTTATATGAATGGGTAGTGTAATGAGTTTATTGTATATTAATGAGTAGTTTAATAGGTTTATTGTATATTAATGTGTATACGAATGGGTAGTTTAATGGGTTTTATGTATATTAATGTGTATATGAATGGGTAGTTTAATGGGTTTTATGTATATTAATGTGTATATGAATGGGTAGTTTAATAGGTTTATTGTATATTAATGTGTATATGAATGGGTAGTTTAATGGGTTTATTGTATATTAATGTATATGAATGGGTAGTTTAATAGGTTTAAATAAAATCACATTTTATCTGTCACATACACATGGTTAGCAGATGTCAATGCGAGTGTAGCGAAATGCTTGTGCTTCTAGTTACGACAGTGCAGTAATATCTAACAAGTAATCTAACAAATTCACAACGACTACCTAATACACACACACAATGTAAGGGGATGGAATAAGAATATGTATCTATAAATATATGGATGTGCGATGGCTGTGCGGCATAGGAAAGATGCAATAGATGGTATAAAATACAGTATATATACATATGAGATGAGTAATGTAGGATATGTAAACATATAAAAGTGGCATTATTTAAAGTGACAACATGATTAAATCCATTTATTAAAGTGGTCAGTGATTTGAGTCTGTATGTTGGCAGCAGCCTCTTTATATTAGTGATGGCCTTGAGATAGAAGCTGTTTTTCATTCTCTCAGTCCCAGCTTTGATGCACCTGTACTGACCTCGCCTTCTGGATGATAGCGGGGTGAACAGGCAGTGGCTCAGGTGGTTGTTGTCCTTGATGATCTTTTTGGCCTTCCTGTGACATCGGGTGGTGTAGGTGTCCTGGAGGGAAGGTAGTTTGCCCCCCCCCCGGTGATGCGTTGTGCAGTCCGCACCACCCTCTGGAGAGCCTTGCGGTTCAGGGAAGTGTAGTTGCCCCGGTGATGCGTTGTGCAGACCGCACTACCCTCTGGAGAGCCTTACGGTTCAGGGAAGGTAGTTTGCCCTACCAGGTGGTGATAAAGCCTGACAGGATGATCTCGATTGTGCATCTGTAGAAGTTTGTGGGGGTTTTAGGTGACAAGCCAAATTTCTTCAGCTTCTTCACCATGCTGTCTGTGTGGGTGGACCATTTCAGTTTGTCTGTGATGTGTACGCAGAGGAACTTAACTTTCCACCTTCTCCGCTGCTGTCCCATCAATGTGGAAAGGAGGTGCTCCCACTGCTGTTTCCTGAAGTACACGATCATCTCCTTTGTTTTGTTGACATTGAGTGAGAGGTTATTTTCCTGACACCACACTCCGAGGGCCCTCACCTCCTCCCTGTAGGCCATCTCGCCATTGTTGGTAATCAAGCCTACCACTGTAGTGTCGTCTGCAAACTTGATGATTGAGTTGGAGGCGTGCATGGCCACGCAGTCATGGCTGAACAGGGAGTACAGGAGAGGGCTGAGAACACACCCTTGTGGGGCCCCAGAACCCCTCATAGCCTGGTTTCTCTCTAGGTTTCTTCCTAGGTTTTGGCCTTTCTAGGGAGTTTTTCCTAGCCACCGTGCTTCTACACCTGCATTGCTTGCTGTTTGGGGTTTTAGAATGGGTTTCTGTACAGCACTTTGCATATTAATGTCTATATAAATGTGGAGTTTAATGTATTTATTGTATATTAATATGTGTATGAATGGGTAGTTGAATGTGTTTATTGTATATTAATGTGTATATGAATGGGTATTTGAATGTGTTTATTGTATATTAATGGGTAGTTGAATGTGTTTATTGTATATTAATGTGTATATGAATGGGTAGTTTAATAGGTTTATTGTATATTAATGTGTATATGAATGGGTAGTTTAATGGGTTTATTGTATATTAATGGGTAGTTGAATGTGTTTATTGTATATTAATGTGTATATGAATGGGTAGTTTAATAGGTTTATTGTATATTAATGTGTATATGAATGGGTAGTTTAATGGGTTTATTGTATATTAATGTGTATATGAATGGGTAGTTGAATGTGTTTATTGTATATTAATGTGTATATGAATGGGTAGTTGAATGTGTTTATTGTATATTAATGTGTATATGAATGGGTATTTGAATGTGTTTATTGTATATTAATGGGTAGTTGAATGTGTTTATTGTATATTAATGTGTATATGAATGGGTATTTGAATGTGTTTATTGTATATTAATGGATAGTTGAATGGGCTCCGGGCAGCCGATGTCGGAAATGGAGGAAAATGCTTGCCTCCCTGCGGACCTGGCATCCTTTCACTCCCTCCTCTCTACATTTTCCTCCTCTGTCTCTGCTGCTAAAGCCACTTTCTACCACTCTAAATTCCAAGCATCTGCCTCTAACCCTAGGAAAGCTCTTTGCCACCTTCTCCTCCCTCCTGAATCCTCCTCCCCCCCCTCCTCCCTCTCTGCAGATGGCTTCGTCAACCATTTTGAAAAGAAGGATTTGAGTCGACATCCGATCCTCGTTTGCTAAGTCAAAGACACCGCTGGTTCTGCTCACACTGCCCTACCCTGTGCTCTGACCTCTTTCTCCCCTCTCTCTCCAGATGAAATCTTGCGTCTTGTGACGGCTGGCCGCCCAACAACCTGCCCGCTTGACCCTATCCCCTCCTCTCTTCTCCAGACCATTTCCGGAGACCTTCTCCCTTACCTCACCTCGCTCATCAACTCATCCCTGACCGCTGGCTACGTCCCTTCCGTCTTCAAGAGAGCGAGAGTTGCACCCCTTCTGAAAAAACCTACACTCGATCCCTCCGATGTCAACAACTACATACCAGTATCCCTTCTTTCTTTTCTCTCCAAAACTCTTGAACGTGCCGTCCTTGGCCAGCTCTCCCGCTATCTCTCTCAGAATGACCTTCTTGATCCAAATCAGTCAGGTTTCAAGACTAGTCATTCAACTGAGACTGCTCTTCTCTGTATCACGGAGGCGCTCCGCACTGCTAAAGCTAACTCTCTCTCCTCTGCTCTCATCCTTCTAGACCTATCGGCTGCCTTCGATACTGTGAACCATCAGATCCTCCTCTCCACCCTCTCCGAGTTGGGCATCTCCGGCGCGGCACACGCTTGGATTGCGTCCTACCTGACAGGTCGCTCCTACCAGGTGGCGTGGCGAGAATCTGTCTCCTCACCACGCGCTCTCACCACTGGTGTCCCCAGGGCTCTGTTCTAGGCCCTCTCCTATTCTCGCTATACACCAAGTCACTTGGCTCTGTCATAACCTCACATGGTCTCTCCTATCATTGCTATGCAGACGACACACAATTAATCTTCTCCTTTCCCCTTCTGATGACCAGGTGGCAAATCGCATCTCTGCATGTCTGGCAGACATATCAGTGTGGATGACGGATCACCACCTCAAGCTGAACCTCGGCAAGACGGAGCTGCTCTTCCTCCCGGGGAAGGACTGCCCGTTCCATGATCTCGCCATCACGGTTGACAACTCCATTGTGTCCTCCTCCCAGAGCGCTAAGAACCTTGGCGTGATCCTGGACAACACCCTGTCGTTCTCAACTAACATCAAGGCGGTGGCCCGTTCCTGTAGGTTCATGCTCTACAACATCCGCAGAGTACGACCCTGCCTCACACAGGAAGTGGCGCAGGTCCTAATCCAGGCACTTGTCATCTCCCGTCTGGATTACTGCAACTCGCTGTTGGCTGGGCTCCCTGCCTGTGCCATTAAACCCCTACAACTCATCCAGAACGCCGCAGTCAGTCTGGTGTTCAACCTTCCCAAGTTCTCTCACGTCACCCCGCTCCTCCGCTCTCTCCACTGGCTTCCAGTTGAAGCTCGCATCCGCTACAAGACCATGGTGCTTGCCTACGGAGCTGTGAGGGGAACGGCACCTCAGTACCTCCAGGCTCTGATCAGGCCCTACACCCAAACAAGGGCACTGCGTTCATCCACCTCTGGCCTGCTCGCCTCCCTACCACTGAGGAAGTACAGTTCCCACTCAGTTCCCACTCAGCCCAGTCAAAACCTGCTCTGGCCCCCCCAATGGTGGAACAAACTCCCTCATGACGCCAGGACAGCGGAGTCAATCACCACCTTCCGGAGACACCTGAAACCCCACCTCTTTAAGGAATACCTAGGATAGGATAAGTAATCCTTCTCACCCCCCCCCCCCCCCCCTAAAAGATTTAGATGCACTATTGTAAAGTGGCTGTGCCACTGGATGTCATAAGGTGAATGCACCAATTTGTAAGTCGCTCTGGATAAGAGCGTCTGCTAAATGACTTAAATGTAATGTAATGTAAATGTGTTTATTGTATATTAATGTGTATATGAATTGGTCATGTGTTTAAATAAATCCTGGCTTGGTCCCATCTATACCTTCCTCCTCCTCTCCATCCCCCACCTCCTCCTCTGGATGCATGTTCTGATCAGTGATTACCTGGCTTGGTCCTATCCACACCTTCCTCCTCCTCCTCCTCTTCGTCCTTCTCTCTGTCCCTCTCCTCCTCATCCTCTCTTTTAACAATAACAAGCCCTGTAAAACATCAAACCAATAAGACTGGAACACAATGTTCATTAAAACTTTATAATAGATCTTCACATAATAATAGTAATACAAATGTAAAACAATAATAATAGTAATAATAGTAATAATAGTAGTAGTAGTAGTAGTAATAATAATAGTAGTATTAGTAGTAGTAGTAGTAATAATAAGTAGTAGTAGTAGTAGTAATAATAATAATAATAGTAGTAGTAGTAGTAATAATAATAATAGTAGTATTAGTTTGTAGTAGTAGTAATAATAAGTAGTAGTAGTAGTAGTAGTAGTAGTAGTAATAATAATAATAGTAGTAGTAGTAGTAGTAGTAGTAGTAGTAGTAATAATAAGTAGTAGTAGTAGAAGTAGTAGTAATAATAAGTAGTAGTAGTAGAAGTAGTAATAATAATAATAGTAGTATTAGTAGTAATAATAATAGTAGTAGTAGTAGTAATAATAATAATAGTAGTAGTAGTAGTAATAAGTAGTAGTAGTAGTAGTAGTAGTAGTAGTAGTAATAATAGTAGTATTAGTAGTAATAATAATAGTAGTAGTAGTAGTAGTAGTAGTAGTAGTAGTAGTAGTAGTAGTAGTAGTAGTAATAGTAGTAGTAGTAGTAGTAGTAGTAGTAATAATAAGTAGTAGTAGTAATAATAATAGTAGTATTAGTAGTAATAATAATAGTAATAATAGTAGTAATAATAACAGCAATAGTAGTAGTAGTAGTAGTAGTAGTAGTAGTAGTAATAATAGTAATAAAAATAGTAGTATTAGTAGTAATAATAATAGTAACAATAATAGTAGTAGTAGTAATAACAATAGTAATAATACTAATAATAGTAGTATTAGTAGTAATAATAGTAGTATTAGTAGTAATAGTAGTAGTAGTAGTAGTAATAATAATAGTAATAATACTAATAATAATAATAGTAGTATTAGTAGTAATAATAATAGTAACAATAATAGTAGTAGTAGTAGTAATAATAATAGTAATAATACTAATAATAATAATAGTAGTATTAGTAGTAATAATAGTAGTAGTAGTAATAATCATAATAATAGTAATAATAATAATAATAATAGTAGTATTAGTAGTAATAATAATAATAATAATAGCAATAATAATAATAGTAATAATAATAGTAGTAATAATGATAATAATAGTAGTAATAATAACAATAATACTAACAATAATAATATAATAGGCTTTATTCTATTCTCTTTCTATTGTAATATATTACCTGGGTTAGTTCTCTTTCTATTGTAATATATTACCTGGGTTAGTTCTCTTTCTATTGTAATATATTACCTGGGTTAGTTATCTTTCTATTGTAATATATTACCTGGGTTAGTTATCTTTCTATTGTAATATATTACCTGGGTTAGTAATATATTACCTGGGTTAGTTCTCTTTCTATTGTAATATATTACCTGGGTTAGTTCTCTTTCTATTGTAATATATTACCTGGGTTAGTTCTCTTTCTATTGTAATATATTACCTGGGTTAGTTCTCTTTCTATTGTAATATATTACCTGGGTTAGTCCTCTTTCTATTGTAATATATTACCTGGGTTAGTTCTCTTTCTATTGTAATATATTACCTGGGTTGGCCACACCTCTTTCTCCCTGGTCCTCCTCTTCTTCCATATCTATTTGAATAACATCAAAACAGGGGCTTAGAGGTTATTTTGGGACTACTGTGTGTGCCACACTAGACAATAGTAGACATGGGTTCAATTCAAATTGAAAATCTGTCTGTGCTTGATTGAAATCAATATGTGCCTGGTCCAATAGTCTCAAAAGTGACCACCACCCCACTTAACTAGCTGACACTTCAGCAAGGCTCCAAAAACACTGAAAGTATTTGAATGTTTTTAAATCATATTTGAACCCAGATCTGGACTTTAAGGACTATGATGTAACCCAGAATGTTGGCATAGCCAACCTGGACTCACCAGAGTCAATGTCATTATCTTCCTCATCCTCTTCTTCCTCCTCCTCGATTTCTCGCTCCTCCTCCTCCTCTTTGATAATCACATTGAACCCAGAGTTCCAGTGTTTGACTGCAGTCCTCCAGCTTCACTGATGCCATCTCTGGACCCTGTTGTGAGCTTGTCTGGGCTGCAACCCTGCAGCCAGAACCCAGTTCAGACATGGTATGAACACGGCAGCCAGAACCCAGTTCAGACATGGTATGAACACGGCAGCCAGAACCCAGTTCAGACATGGTATGAACACGGCAGCCAGAACCCAGTTCAGACATGGTATGAACACGGCAGCCAGAACCCAGTTCAGACATGGTATGAACACGGCAGCCAGAACCCAGTTCAGACATGGTATGAACACGGCAGCCAGAACCCAGTTCAGACATGGTATGAACACGGCAGCCAGAACCCAGTTCAGACATGGTATGAACACTGCAGCCAGAACCCAGTTCAGACATGGTATGAACACGGCAGCCAGAACCCAGTTCAGACATGGTATGAACACGGCAGCCAGAACCCAGTTCAGACATGGTATGAACACGGCAGCCAGAACCCAGTTCAGACATGGTATGAACACTGCAGCCAGAACCCAGTTCAGACATGGTATGAACACTGCAGCCAGAACCCAGTTCAGACATGGTATGAACACGGCAGCCAGAACCCAGTTCAGACATGGTATGAACACTGCAGCCAGAACCCAGTTCAGACATGGTATGAACACGCAGCCAGAACCCAGTTCAGACATGGTATGAACACTGCAGCCAGAACCCAGTTCAGACATGGTATGAACACTGCAGCCAGAACCCAGTTCAGACATGGTATGAACACTGCAGCCAGAACCCAGTTCAGACATGGTATGAACACGGCAGCCAGAACCCAGTTCAGACATGGTATGAACACTGCAGCCAGAACCCAGTTCAGACATGGTATGAACACTGCAGCCAGAACCCAGTTCAGACATGGTATGAACACGGCAGCCAGAACCCAGTTCAGACATGGTATGAACACTGCAGCCAGAACCCAGTTCAGACATGGTATGAACACGGCAGCCAGAACCCAGTTCAGACATGGTATGAAGTGGACTGGATGCTTTTAATTTCATTTTAAAGAAAGTGTCTGAATCAGAAAACTAAAATCTAAGTGTTGTTCAGAAATTAAATAAACTAACAGAAAAACATATATAATATACATATACACTTATATACATATATTATATATACACTTATATAAATATATTATATACACACTTATATATACACATATATAATATACATACACTTATATACATATATTATATATACACATATATATACACATATATAATATATATATACACTTATATACATATATTATATATACACATATATATACACATATATTATATATACATATATATATATAATATATATATTATATATATATATAATATATATACATATATTATATACACACATATATATACACATATATAATATATATATACATATATTATATATACACATATATATACACATATATAATATATACATATATATATATATAATATATATATAATATATATTATATATATATTATATATAATATATATACATATATTATATACACACATATATATACACATATATAATATATATATACACTATATACATATATTATATATACACATATATATACACATATATTATATATACATATATATATATAATATATATATTATATATATATATAATATATATACATATATTATATACACACATATATATATACACATATATAATATATATATACATATATTATATACACACATATATATACACATATATAATATATATATACACTTATATACCACTACCGTTCAAAAGTTTGGGGTCACTTAGAAATGTACTTGTTTTTGAAAGAAAAACATTTTTTTTTTTATCCATTAAAATTGATCAGAAATACAGTGAAGACATTGTTAATGTTGTAAATGATTATTGTAGCTGGAAACGGCTGATTTGTAATGGGATATCTACATAGGTGTACAGAGGCCCATTATCAGCAACCATCACTCCTGTGTTCCCCTGGAACACTGTGTTAGCTAATCCAAGTTTATCATTTTAAAAGGCTAATTGAACATTAGAAAACACTTTTGCAATTATGTTAGCACAGCTGAAAACAGTCGTGCTATTTAAAGAAGCAATAAAACTGGCCTTTAGACTAGTTGAGTGTCTGGAGCATCAGCATTTGTGGGTTTGATTACTGGCTCAAAATGTCTAGAAACAAAGAACTTTCTTCTGAAACTCGTCAGTCTATTCTTGTTCTGAGAAATTAAGGCTATTCCATGTGAGAAATTGCCAAGAAACTGAAGATCTCGTACAACGCTGTGTACTACTCCCTTCACAGAACAGCACAAACTAGCACTAACCAGAATAGAAAGAGGAGTGGGATGCCTCGGTACACAACTGAGCAAGAGGACAAGTAAATTAGAGTGTCTAGTTTGAGAAACAGACACCTCACAAGTCCTCAACTGGCAGCTTCATTAAACAGTACCCGCAAAACACCAGTCTCAATGTCAACATTGAAGTGGAGACTCCGGGATGCTGGTCCTTCTAGGCAGAGTTGCATAGAAAAAGCCATATCTCAGACTGACCAATTTAAAGACAAGATTAAGATGGGTAAAAGAACACAGACAATGGACAGAGGAAGATTGGGGAAAAAAAAGTGTTATGGACAGACAAATCTAAGTTTGAGATATTCGGATCACAAAGGAGATCATTCGTGAGACGGAGAAAAATGAAAAGATGCTGGAGGAGTTCTTGACGTCATCTGTCTAGCATGGTGGAGGGAATGTGATGGTCTGGGGGAGGGAATGTGATGGTCTGGGGGAGGGAATGTGATGGTCTGGGGGAGGGAATGTGATGGTCTGGGGGAGGGAATGTGATGGTCTGGGGGAGGGAATGTGATGGTCTGGGGGAGGGAATGTGATGGTCTGGGGGAGGGAATGTGATGGTCTGGGGGAGGGAATGTGATGGTCTGGGGGAGGGAATGTGATGGTCTGGTGGAGGGAATGTGATGGTCTGGGGGAGGGAATGTGATGGTCTGGGGAGGGAATGTGATGGTCTGGGGGAGGGAATGTGATGGTCTGGGGGAGGGAATGTGATGGTCTGGGGGAGGGAATGTGATGGTCTGGGGAGGGAATGTGATGGTCTGGGGGAGGGAATGTGATGGTCTGGTGGAGGGAATGTGATGGTCTGGGGGAGGGAATGTGATGGTCTGGGGGAGGGAATGTGATGGTCTGGGGGAGGGAATGTGATGGTCTGGGGGAGGGAATGTGATGGTCTGGGGGAGGGAATGTGATGGTCTGGGGGAGGGAATGTGATGGTCTGGGGGAGGGAATGTGATGGTCTGGGGAGGGAATGTGATGGTCTGGTGGAGGGAATGTGATGGTCTGGGGGAGGGAATGTGATGGTCTGGGGAGGGAATGTGATGGTCTGGGGAGGGAATGTGATGGTCTGGGGGAGGGAATGTGATGGTCTGGGGGAGGGAATGTGATGGTCTGGGGGAGGGAATGTGATGGTCTGGGGAGGGAATGTGATGGTCTGGGGGAGGGAATGTGATGGTCTGGGGGAGGGAATGTGATGGTCTGGGGGTGCTTTGGTGGTGGTAAAGTGGGAGATTTGTACAGGGTAAACGGGATCTTGAAGAAGGAAGGTTATCACTCAATTTTTCCACGCCATGCCATACTCTGTGGACGGTGCTTAATTAGAGCCAAAGCACAGCTCCAAACTATGCAATAACTATTTAGGGAAGAAGCATTCAGCTGGTATTCTGTCTATAATGGAGTGGCCAGCACCGTCACCGGATCTCAACCCTATTGAGCTGTTGTGGGAGCAGTTTGACCGTATGGTACATAAGAAATGCCCATCAAGCCAATCCAATTTGTGGGAGGTGCTTCAGGAAGCATGGGGTGAAATCTCTTCAGATTGACAACTAGAATGCCAAAGGCCTGCAAACGCTGTAATTGCTGCAAATTGAGGATTCTTTGATGAAAGCAAAGTTTGAAGGACATAATTATTATTTCAATTAAAAAACATTATTTATAACCTTGTCAATGTCTAGACTATATTTCCTATTCATTTTTACAACTAATTTCAAGTATGTTTTCATGGAAAACAAGGACATTTCTAAGTGACTCCCCATTTTTGAACGGTAGAATATATATATACACACACATACTGACTCGGTATCCTCTTTTCATTATATTTGTCACGGTGTGATGAGTCCGTTTTCTTGCTTGTGCAACAAGCGCTACAGTAGAACAATAAGGGTATTTAACTAATCAGCACTTTTTTTTACACAGTACCATACTCTTACTCAGATATACATTCATGTTGAGTCCTCACCTATGTAATGGCTTGTATCGATAACGACCCTGAGTAGAAAATAAAAATAAATAAACATGACAGACGGAAACCACAACAACCGCTGCAAGCCGGACAAAACTGACACTATTCAACTGCTGCAATCTACCACATTACCGATTGACAATAAACGTTTACTGTACTGTTCAACGCTTGTCTATCGTTTATATGATCACGAAAGCATTTTCGGATTACCTGAAATCGCTGGTCTTTTATTGATAAACTGGGAGGAGGGTTGCGAATCGGTCGGTGTGATGGCCGACCCCTGCGCTTACATGACGCCCGTGAACATGACGCCCTTTCCCATCCTGCGCGCAGGCGGAAGTTTACTGTACTGGCTCATCCGACTCTCCATGCTCAGAGTCTAATCAAACAATAAAAGACCAGTGATATCAGGTAATCTGTCGTGTTTTGATTATAGTAATTTAAACTATAACCAGACGCTGAAACTTACAGTTAACGTGTATTGTCGGTCGGCGATGTGGAAGATGTTGAACAGTGAGGTTGTAGAGAGCCACGGTCCGTTGGGTTGTCTCGGTTGTTGTTCTGGCCAGGAACGTTATCGATAAAAATCCATTACAGTCCAGGGGAGGAACTTCATATGAATGAATTATGTCGGAGTGAAAACACTGTACGTAGAAAGACTACATTATTTTGCGCGGTCGTACATTACATCACCATTTAGCCTATACAAACATGGTGATTGGTGAAATGGCCTTTAGCTAATTGTTTATCTGCAGCGCTTTCCCTGGCATGAAAGTCGGTTCCTCCCATTGGGATTTATATATATTTTATTGTTTTATATATTATTTTAATTACATGAACATATCTATTTTCCTTTCTTATTAAAGCATCCGCCTCTAGCATACCATGACTGAACCGAGTCCGGCCCAGAAAAGCTCACAGCCAGGTCAAGAGATGGCGTCAGTGAAGCTGGAGGACTGCAGTCAAACACTGGAGCTCAATGTGATTGTCAAAAAAGAGGAAGAGGAGGATGAGAGAAGAACCGAGGAAGATAACGGAGGAGTAGAACAGGAGAGGGAAGACGGTAACGTTGACTCGGGTGAGTCTAAGATGCCTACAACTGCCGCTGGATGTAGACCCCGATCCTAGCTCTCAGTTCCATTACAGAAGACATTGGGTGAAGGCGTCTTCTGTACAGGGGGGAGTTTTGTTAAGAGCCCATTCGCCCAATCTGAATATTAACACGAGTCGCTTGCGGTACGGTTTTGGAAGGATAAGGACCTTTTTATAATAAAAAAAAGAAAAAAAAGGTTAAATTGATACACACCTTGATAGGGTTATTGTTCCCATACGGCCATATCTTCAACTTACAGCTCTTGTTTATGGAAAACAGATGGAATACAAGAGGCCACCTGTGCCAATTAGCTGTCTAGCATGCTCCGAACACCTGTGTGTAAGTGTAACTCGGGAAGAGTAGTGGAAGTGTAGTTTGGTAGGATGGGGGCTCCATAGCTGAATGGATCTGTAACTGCTACAGTGTAGTTTAGTAGGATGGAGGCTGTATGGATCTGGTACTACTACAGTGTAGTTTAGTAGGATGGAGGCTGTATGGATCTGTTACTACTACAGTGTAGTTTAGTAGGATGGAGGCTGTATGGATCTGTTACTACTACAGTGTAGTTTAGTAGGATGAAGGCTGTATGGATCTGTAACTGCTACAGTGTAGTTTAGTAGGATGGAGGCTGTATGGATCTGTTACTACTACAGTGTAGTTTAGTAGGATGGAGGCTGTATGGATCTGTTACTACTACAGTGTAGTTTAGTAGGATGGAGGCTGTATGGATCTGTTACTACTACAGTGTAGTTTAGTAGGATGGAGGCTGTATGGATCTGTTACTACTACAGTGTAGTTTAGTAGGATGGAGGCTGTATGGATCTGTTACTACTACAGTGTAGTTTAGTAGGATGGAGGCTGTATGGATCTGTTACTACTACAGTGTAGTTTAGTAGGATGGAGGCTGTATGGATCTGTAACTGCTACAGTATTTGAAGGATTCTTTCTCACCGATGAAAGATAAGGGCCATTTGTTTTGAAAGCCTTATCTCAAGCGATGATTATTGATGTTTCTCAACGTTAAAACATGATGGCTGAAAACTGTAGGGAGAAGGCAGAATGCTGCCTAGAGTTACAGAGAGCTTGGTTGCATCCTAATATGAGTTTTTGGTTGCAAGGTTACATCCTAATAGGAGTTTTAGGTTGCTAGGTTACATCCTAATAGGAGTTTTAGGTTGCTAGGTTACATCCTAATATGAGTTTTAGGTTGCTAGGTTGCATCCTAATATGAGTTTTTAGGTTACTAGGTTACATCCTAATGGGAGTTTTAGGTTGCTTGGTTACATCCTAATAGGAGTTTTAGGTTGCTTGGTTGCATCATAATAGGAGTTTTAGGTTGCTTGGTTACATCCTAATAGGAGTTTTAGGTTGCTTGGTTGCATCATAATAGGAGTTTTAGGTTGCTTGGTTACATCCTAATAGGAGTTTTAGGTTGCTTGGTTGCATCATAATAGGAGTTTTAGGTTGCTTGGTTACATCCTAATAGGAGTTTTAGGTTGCTTGGTTGCATCATAATAGGAGTTTTAGGTTGCTTGGTTACATCCTAATAGGAGTTTTTAGAGAGCTAGATTAAATCCTAATCTAGTTTTAAAAATATATAACAAATCATTTAAAACATTCAAATCCTTCAGCGTTTGGTTGAGCCTGCCTGGAGGGCCAAATAGCCAGGGGGGCGGGGTGACACTTTTGGGACTATCCCATTTGGTTCAATTGCTCCAGGCAAGCTCAATCAAGCACAGATGAAGCATTTGAATGGTTTCAAATACTATTTGAACCCAGGTCTGCTATAGTTCAGAGTAGTAGTAGAAGTAGCATAGTAGTAGCATAGTAGTAGTAGCATATAGTGCACTATATAGGGAATAGTGTGTCATTCCGGACACAGACCAATATGTGTGATGTTGATGTTGTTCCAGTAGATATGGAAGAAGAGGAGGATCAGGAAGGAGGAGGTGTGGCCAACCCAGGTAATAAGTACACTAGCCAGGGAATAGACTAGATGTATTATCCCAAAACCTTATTATGTGAATATTGATTGATTTTAAATTGATTAGGTAATTAAAAGTAGTTGTCTGCTCCAGCTGAAGACAAGACAACACAACATGACCTGACACGACCTGACACAACATGACCTGACACATGACATAACACGACACGACATGACACAACATAACACGACACAACATGACACAACATGACACAACATGACATGACACAACATGACCTGACACATGACATAACACGACACAACATGACAGAACATGACATAACATATTTCCATTGTGGTCCTGTGAGATGGCAGGTTATTATTTCCATTGTGGTCCTGTGAGATGGCAGGTTATTATTTCCACTGAGAGATGGCAGGTTATTATTTCCACTGAGAGATGGCAGGTTATTATTTCCACTGTGGTCCTGTGAGATGGCAGGTTATTATTTCCACTGTGAGATGGCAGGTTATTATTTCCACTGAGAGATGGCAGGTTATTATTTCCACTGAGAGATGGCAGGTTATTATTTCCACTGAGAGATGGCAGGTTATTATTTCCACTGTGGTCCTGTGAGATGGCAGGTTATTATTTCCACTGTGAGATGGCAGGTTATTATTTCCATTGTGGTCCTGTGAGATGGCAGGTTATTATTTCCACTGTGGTCCTGTGAGATGGCAGGTTATTATTTCCATTGTGGTCCTGTGAGATGGCAGGTTATTATTTCCATTGTGGTCCTGTGAGATGGCAGGTTATTATTTCCATTGTGGTCCTGTGAGATGGCAGGTTATTATTTCCACTGTGGTCCTGTGAGATGGCAGGTTATTATTTCCACTGTGAGATGGCAGGTTATTATTTCCACTGTGAGATGGCAGGTTATTATTTCCACTGTGAGGTGGCAGGTTATTATTTCCACTGAGAGATGGCAGGTTATTATTTCCACTGTGAGATGGCAGGTTATTATTTCCATTGTGGTCCTGTGAGATGGCAGGTTATTATTTCCACTGTGAGATGGCAGGTTATTATTTCCACTGTGGTCCTGTGAGATGGCAGGTTATTATTTCCACTGTGAGATGGCAGGTTATTATTTCCACTGTGAGATGGCAGGTTATTATTTCCACTGAGAGATGGCAGGTTATTATTTCCACTGTGAGATGGCAGGTTATTATTTCCACTGTGAGATGGCAGGTTATTATTTCCATTGTGGTCCTGTGAGATGGCAGGTTATTATTTCCACTGTGAGATGGCAGGTTATTATTTCCACTGTGGTCCTGTGAGATGGCAGGTTATTATTTCCACTGTGAGATGGCAGGTTATTATTTCCACTGTAAGATGGCAGGTGATTATTTCCACTGAGAGATGGCAGGTTATTATTTCCACTGTGAGATGGCAGGTTATTATTTCCACTGAGAGATGGCAGGTTATTATTTCCACTGTGAATGGGAGGTTATTATTTTCACTGAGAGGTGGCAGGTTATTATTTCCACTGAGAGATGGCAGGTTATTATTTCCACTGAGAGATGGCAGGTTATTATTTCCACTGAGAGATGGCAGGTTATTATTTCCACTGTGAGATGACAGGTTATTATTTCCACTGTGAGATGGCAGGTTATTATTTCCATTGTGGTCCTGTGAGATGGCAGGTTATTATTTCCACTGTGGTCCTGTGAGATGGCAGGTTATTATTTCCATTGTGGTCCTGTGAGATGGCAGGTTATTATTTCCATTGTGGTCCTGTGAGATGGCAGGTTATTATTTCCACTGTGGTCCTGTGAGATGGCAGGTTATTATTTCCATTGTGGTCCTGTGAGATGGCAGGTTATTATTTCCACTGTGGTCCTGTGAGATGGCAGGTTATTATTTCCACTGTGAGATGGCAGGTTATTATTTCCATTGTGGTCCTGTGAGATAGCAGGTTATTATTTCCACTGTGAGATGGCAGGTTATTATTTCCACTGTGGTCCTGTGAGATGGTAGGTTATTATTTCCACTGAGAGATGGCAGGTTATTATTTCCACTGTGAGATGGCAGGTTATTATTTCCACTGAGAGATGGCAGGTTATTATTTCCACTGAGAGATGGCAGGTTATTATTTCCACTGTGAGATGGCAGGTTATTATTTCCACTGTGAGATGGCAGGTTATTATTTCCACTGTGAGATGGCAGGTTATTATTTCCACTGAGAGATGGCAGGTTATTATTTCCACTGAGAGATGGCAGGTTATTATTTCCACTGTGAGATGGCAGGTTATTATTTCCACTGTGAGATGGCAGGTTATTATTTCCACTGAGAGATGGCAGGTTATTATATCCACTGTGAGATGGCAGGTTATTATTTCCACTGTCGTCCTGTGAGATGGCAGGTTATTATTTCCACTGTGAGATGACAGGTTATTATTTCCACTGTGAGATGGCAGGTTATTATTTCCACTGTGAGATGGCAGGTTATTATTTCCACTGTGAGATGGCAGGTTATTATTTCCACTGAGAGATGGCAGGTTATTATTTCCACTGAGAGATGGCAGGTTATTATTTCCACTGTGAGATGGCAGGTTATTATTTCCACTGTGGTCCTGTGAGATGGCAGGTTATTATTTCCATTGTGGTCCTGTGAGATGGCAGGTTATTATTTCCATTGTGGTCCTGTGAGATGGCAGGTTATTATTTCCATTGTGGTCCTGTGAGATGGCAGGTTATTATTTCCATTGTGGTCCTGTGAGATGGCAGGTTATTATTTCCATTGTGGTCCTGTGAGATGGCAGGTTATTATTTCCATTGTGGTCCTGAGAGATGGCAGGTTATTATTTCCATTGTGGTCCTGTGAGATGGCAGGTTATTATTTCCATTGTGGTCCTGTGAGATGGCAGGTTATTATTTCCACTGTGAGATGGCAGGTTATTATTTCCACTGAGAGATGGCAGGTTATTATTTCCACTGTGAGATGGCAGGTTATTATTTCCACTGAGAGATGGCAGGTTATTATTTCCACTGAGAGATGGCAGGTTATTATTTCCATTGTGGTCCTGTGAGATGGCAGGTTATTATTTCCACTGTGAGATGGCAGGTTATTATTTCCACTGTCGTCCTGTGAGATGGCAGGTTATTATTTCCACTGTGAGATGACAGGTTATTATTTCCACTGTGAGATGGCAGGTTATTATTTCCACTGTGAGATGGCAGGTTATTATTTCCACTGTGAGATGGCAGGTTATTATTTCCACTGAGAGATGGCAGGTTATTATTTCCACTGAGAGATGGCAGGTTATTATTTCCACTGTGAGATGGCAGGTTATTATTTCCACTGTGGTCCTGTGAGATGGCAGGTTATTATTTCCATTGTGGTCCTGTGAGATGGCAGGTTATTATTTCCATTGTGGTCCTGTGAGATGGCAGGTTATTATTTCCATTGTGGTCCTGTGAGATGGCAGGTTATTATTTCCATTGTGGTCCTGTGAGATGGCAGGTTATTATTTCCATTGTGGTCCTGTGAGATGGCAGGTTATTATTTCCATTGTGGTCCTGTGAGATGGCAGGTTATTATTTCCATTGTGGTCCTGAGAGATGGCAGGTTATTATTTCCATTGTGGTCCTGTGAGATGGCAGGTTATTATTTCCATTGTGGTCCTGTGAGATGGCAGGTTATTATTTCCACTGTGAGATGGCAGGTTATTATTTCCACTGAGAGATGGCAGGTTATTATTTCCACTGTGAGATGGCAGGTTATTATTTCCACTGAGAGATGGCAGGTTATTATTTCCACTGTGAGATGGCAGGTTATTATTTCCATTGTGGTCCTGTGAGATGGCAGGTTATTATTTCCACTGTGAGATGGCAGGTTATTATTTCCACTGTGGTCCTGTGAGATGGCAGGTTATTATTTCCACTGTGAGATGGCAGGTTATTATTTCCACTGTGAGATGGCAGGTTATTATTTCCACTGTGAGATGGCAGGTTATTATTTCCACTGAGAGATGGCAGGTTATTATTTCCACTGTGAATGGGAGGTTATTATTTTCACTGAGAGGTGGCAGGTTATTATTTCCACTGAGAGATGGCAGGTTATTATTTCCACTGAGAGATGGCAGGTTATTATTTCCACTGAGAGATGGCAGGTTATTATTTCCACTGTGAGATGACAGGTTATTATTTCCACTGTGAGATGGCAGGTTATTATTTCCATTGTGGTCCTGTGAGATGGCAGGTTATTATTTCCACTGTGGTCCTGTGAGATGGCAGGTTATTATTTCCATTGTGGTCCTGTGAGATGGCAGGTTATTATTTCCATTGTGGTCCTGTGAGATGGCAGGTTATTATTTCCACTGTGGTCCTGTGAGATGGCAGGTTATTATTTCCATTGTGGTCCTGTGAGATGGCAGGTTATTATTTCCACTGTGGTCCTGTGAGATGGCAGGTTATTATTTCCACTGTGAGATGGCAGGTTATTATTTCCATTGTGGTCCTGTGAGATAGCAGGTTATTATTTCCACTGTGAGATGGCAGGTTATTATTTCCACTGTGGTCCTGTGAGATGGTAGGTTATTATTTCCACTGAGAGATGGCAGGTTATTATTTCCACTGTGAGATGGCAGGTTATTATTTCCACTGAGAGATGGCAGGTTATTATTTCCACTGAGAGATGGCAGGTTATTATTTCCACTGTGAGATGGCAGGTTATTATTTCCACTGTGAGATGGCAGGTTATTATTTCCACTGTGAGATGGCAGGTTATTATTTCCACTGAGAGATGGCAGGTTATTATTTCCACTGAGAGATGGCAGGTTATTATTTCCACTGTGAGATGGCAGGTTATTATTTCCACTGTGAGATGGCAGGTTATTATTTCCACTGAGAGATGGCAGGTTATTATATCCACTGTGAGATGGCAGGTTATTATTTCCACTGTCGTCCTGTGAGATGGCAGGTTATTATTTCCACTGTGAGATGACAGGTTATTATTTCCACTGTGAGATGGCAGGTTATTATTTCCACTGTGAGATGGCAGGTTATTATTTCCACTGTGAGATGGCAGGTTATTATTTCCACTGAGAGATGGCAGGTTATTATTTCCACTGAGAGATGGCAGGTTATTATTTCCACTGTGAGATGGCAGGTTATTATTTCCACTGTGGTCCTGTGAGATGGCAGGTTATTATTTCCATTGTGGTCCTGTGAGATGGCAGGTTATTATTTCCATTGTGGTCCTGTGAGATGGCAGGTTATTATTTCCATTGTGGTCCTGTGAGATGGCAGGTTATTATTTCCATTGTGGTCCTGTGAGATGGCAGGTTATTATTTCCATTGTGGTCCTGTGAGATGGCAGGTTATTATTTCCATTGTGGTCCTGTGAGATGGCAGGTTATTATTTCCATTGTGGTCCTGAGAGATGGCAGGTTATTATTTCCATTGTGGTCCTGTGAGATGGCAGGTTATTATTTCCATTGTGGTCCTGTGAGATGGCAGGTTATTATTTCCACTGTGAGATGGCAGGTTATTATTTCCACTGAGAGATGGCAGGTTATTATTTCCACTGTGAGATGGCAGGTTATTATTTCCACTGAGAGATGGCAGGTTATTATTTCCACTGTGAGATGGCAGGTTATTATTTCCATTGTGGTCCTGTGAGATGGCAGGTTATTATTTCCACTGTGAGATGGCAGGTTATTATTTCCACTGTGGTCCTGTGAGATGGCAGGTTATTATTTCCACTGTGAGATGGCAGGTTATTATTTCCACTGTGAGATGGCAGGTTATTATTTCCACTGTGAGATGGCAGGTTATTATTTCCACTGAGAGATGGCAGGTTATTATTTCCACTGTGAGATGGCAGGTTATTATTTCCACTGTGAGATGGCAGGTTATCTATTTCCATTGTGGTCCTGTGAGATGGCAGGTTATTATTTCCATTGTGGTCCTGTGAGATGGCAGGTTATTATTTCCATTGTGGTCCTGTGAGATGGCAGGTTATTATTTCCATTGTGGTCCTGTGAGATGGCAGGTTATTATTTCCACTGTGAGATGACAGGTTATTATTTCCACTGTGAGATGGCAGGTTATTATTTCCATTGTGGTCCTGTGAGATGGCAGGTTATTATTTCCACTGTGGTCCTGTGAGATGGCAGGTTATTATTTCCATTGTGGTCCTGTGAGATGGCAGGTTATTATTTCCATTGTGGTCCTGTGAGATGGCAGGTTATTATTTCCACTGTGGTCCTGTGAGATGGCAGGTTATTATTTCCATTGTGGTCCTGTGAGATGGCAGGTTATTATTTCCACTGTGGTCCTGTGAGATGGCAGGTTATTATTTCCACTGTGAGATGGCAGGTTATTATTTCCATTGTGGTCCTGTGAGATAGCAGGTTATTATTTCCACTGTGAGATGGCAGGTTATTATTTCCACTGTGGTCCTGTGAGATGGTAGGTTATTATTTCCACTGAGAGATGGCAGGTTATTATTTCCACTGTGAGATGGCAGGTTATTATTTCCACTGAGAGATGGCAGGTTATTATTTCCACTGAGAGATGGCAGGTTATTATTTCCACTGTGAGATGGCAGGTTATTATTTCCACTGTGAGATGGCAGGTTATTATTTCCACTGTGAGATGGCAGGTTATTATTTCCACTGAGAGATGGCAGGTTATTATTTCCACTGTGAGATGGCAGGTTATTATTTCCACTGTGAGATGGCAGGTTATTATTTCCACTGAGAGATGGCAGGTTATTATTTCCACTGTGAGATGGCAGGTTATTATTTCCACTGTCGTCCTGTGAGATGGCAGGTTATTATTTCCACTGTGAGATGACAGGTTATTATTTCCACTGTGAGATGGCAGGTTATTATTTCCACTGTGAGATGGCAGGTTATTATTTCCACTGTGAGATGGCAGGTTATTATTTCCACTGAGAGATGGCAGGTTATTATTTCCACTGAGAGATGGCATTATTATTTCCACTGTGAGATGGCAGGTTATTATTTCCACTGTGGTCCTGTGAGATGGCAGGTTATTATTTCCATTGTGGTCCTGTGAGATGGCAGGTTATTATTTCCATTGTGGTCCTGTGAGATGGCAGGTTATTATTTCCATTGTGGTCCTGTGAGATGGCAGGTTATTATTTCCATTGTGGTCCTGTGAGATGGCAGGTTATTATTTCCATTGTGGTCCTGTGAGATGGCAGGTTATTATTTCCATTGTGGTCCTGTGAGATGGCAGGTTATTATTTCCATTGTGGTCCTGAGAGATGGCAGGTTATTATTTCCATTGTGGTCCTGTGAGATGGCAGGTTATTATTTCCATTGTGGTCCTGTGAGATGGCAGGTTATTATTTCCACTGTGAGATGGCAGGTTATTATTTCCACTGAGAGATGGCAGGTTATTATTTCCACTGTGAGATGGCAGGTTATTATTTCCACTGAGAGATGGCAGGTTATTATTTCCACTGTGAGATGGCAGGTTATTATTTCCATTGTGGTCCTGTGAGATGGCAGGTTATTATTTCCACTGTGAGATGGCAGGTTATTATTTCCACTGTGGTCCTGTGAGATGGCAGGTTATTATTTCCACTGTGAGATGGCAGGTTATTATTTCCACTGTGAGATGGCAGGTTATTATTTCCACTGTGAGATGGCAGGTTATTATTTCCACTGAGAGATGGCAGGTTATTATTTCCACTGTGAGATGGCAGGTTATTATTTCCACTGTGAGATGGCAGGTTATTATTTCCATTGTGGTCCTGTGAGATGGCAGGTTATTATTTCCACTGTGAGATGGCAGGTTATTATTTCCACTGTGGTCCTGTGAGATGGCAGGTTATTATTTCCACTGTGAGATGGCAGGTTATTATTTCCACTGTAAGATGGCAGGTGATTATTTCCACTGAGAGATGGCAGGTTATTATTTCCACTGTGAGATGGCAGGTTATTATTTCCACTGAGAGATGGCAGGTTATTATTTCCACTGTGAATGGGAGGTTATTATTTTCACTGAGAGGTGGCAGGTTATTATTTCCACTGAGAGATGGCAGGTTATTATTTCCACTGAGAGATGGCAGGTTATTATTTCCACTGAGAGATGGCAGGTTATTATTTCCACTGTGAGATGACAGGTTATTATTTCCACTGTGAGATGGCAGGTTATTATTTCCATTGTGGTCCTGTGAGATGGCAGGTTATTATTTCCACTGTGGTCCTGTGAGATGGCAGGTTATTATTTCCATTGTGGTCCTGTGAGATGGCAGGTTATTATTTCCATTGTGGTCCTGTGAGATGGCAGGTTATTATTTCCACTGTGGTCCTGTGAGATGGCAGGTTATTATTTCCATTGTGGTCCTGTGAGATGGCAGGTTATTATTTCCACTGTGGTCCTGTGAGATGGCAGGTTATTATTTCCACTGTGAGATGGCAGGTTATTATTTCCATTGTGGTCCTGTGAGATAGCAGGTTATTATTTCCACTGTGAGATGGCAGGTTATTATTTCCACTGTGGTCCTGTGAGATGGTAGGTTATTATTTCCACTGAGAGATGGCAGGTTATTATTTCCACTGTGAGATGGCAGGTTATTATTTCCACTGAGAGATGGCAGGTTATTATTTCCACTGAGAGATGGCAGGTTATTATTTCCACTGTGAGATGGCAGGTTATTATTTCCACTGTGAGATGGCAGGTTATTATTTCCACTGTGAGATGGCAGGTTATTATTTCCACTGAGAGATGGCAGGTTATTATTTCCACTGAGAGATGGCAGGTTATTATTTCCACTGTGAGATGGCAGGTTATTATTTCCACTGTGAGATGGCAGGTTATTATTTCCACTGTGAGATGGCAGGTTATTATTTCCACTGTGGTCCTGTGAGATGGTAGGTTATTATTTCCACTGAGAGATGGCAGGTTATTATTTCCACTGTGAGATGGCAGGTTATTATTTCCACTGAGAGATGGCAGGTTATTATTTCCACTGAGAGATGGCAGGTTATTATTTCCACTGTGAGATGGCAGGTTATTATTTCCACTGTCGTCCTGTGAGATGGCAGGTTATTATTTCCACTGTGAGATGACAGGTTATTATTTCCACTGTGAGATGGCAGGTTATTATTTCCACTGTGAGATGGCAGGTTATTATTTCCACTGTGAGATGGCAGGTTATTATTTCCACTGAGAGATGGCAGGTTATTATTTCCACTGAGAGATGGCAGGTTATTATTTCCACTGTGAGATGGCAGGTTATTATTTCCACTGTGGTCCTGTGAGATGGCAGGTTATTATTTCCATTGTGGTCCTGTGAGATGGCAGGTTATTATTTCCATTGTGGTCCTGTGAGATGGCAGGTTATTATTTCCATTGTGGTCCTGTGAGATGGCAGGTTATTATTTCCATTGTGGTCCTGTGAGATGGCAGGTTATTATTTCCATTGTGGTCCTGTGAGATGGCAGGTTATTATTTCCACTGTGGTCCTGTGAGATGGCAGGTTATTATTTCCACTGTGAGATGGCAGGTTATTATTTCCATTGTGGTCCTGTGAGATAGCAGGTTATTATTTCCACTGTGAGATGGCAGGTTATTATTTCCACTGTGGTCCTGTGAGATGGTAGGTTATTATTTCCACTGAGAGATGGCAGGTTATTATTTCCACTGTGAGATGGCAGGTTATTATTTCCACTGAGAGATGGCAGGTTATTATTTCCACTGAGAGATGGCAGGTTATTATTTCCACTGTGAGATGGCAGGTTATTATTTCCACTGTGAGATGGCAGGTTATTATTTCCACTGTGAGATGGCAGGTTATTATTTCCACTGAGAGATGGCAGGTTATTATTTCCACTGAGAGATGGCAGGTTATTATTTCCACTGTGAGATGGCAGGTTATTATTTCCACTGTGAGATGGCAGGTTATTATTTCCACTGTGAGATGGCAGGTTATTATTTCCACTGTGGTCCTGTGAGATGGTAGGTTATTATTTCCACTGAGAGATGGCAGGTTATTATTTCCACTGTGAGATGGCAGGTTATTATTTCCACTGAGAGATGGCAGGTTATTATTTCCACTGAGAGATGGCAGGTTATTATTTCCACTGTGAGATGGCAGGTTATTATTTCCACTGTCGTCCTGTGAGATGGCAGGTTATTATTTCCACTGTGAGATGACAGGTTATTATTTCCACTGTGAGATGGCAGGTTATTATTTCCACTGTGAGATGGCAGGTTATTATTTCCACTGTGAGATGGCAGGTTATTATTTCCACTGAGAGATGGCAGGTTATTATTTCCACTGAGAGATGGCAGGTTATTATTTCCACTGTGAGATGGCAGGTTATTATTTCCACTGTGGTCCTGTGAGATGGCAGGTTATTATTTCCATTGTGGTCCTGTGAGATGGCAGGTTATTATTTCCATTGTGGTCCTGTGAGATGGCAGGTTATTATTTCCATTGTGGTCCTGTGAGATGGCAGGTTATTATTTCCATTGTGGTCCTGTGAGATGGCAGGTTATTATTTCCATTGTGGTCCTGTGAGATGGCAGGTTATTATTTCCATTGTGGTCCTGTGAGATGGCAGGTTATTATTTCCATTGTGGTCCTGAGAGATGGCAGGTTATTATTTCCATTGTGGTCCTGTGAGATGGCAGGTTATTATTTCCATTGTGGTCCTGTGAGATGGCAGGTTATTATTTCCACTGTGAGATGGCAGGTTATTATTTCCACTGAGAGATGGCAGGTTATTATTTCCACTGTGAGATGGCAGGTTATTATTTCCACTGAGAGATGGCAGGTTATTATTTCCACTGTGAGATGGCAGGTTATTATTTCCATTGTGGTCCTGTGAGATGGCAGGTTATTATTTCCACTGTGAGATGGCAGGTTATTATTTCCACTGTGGTCCTGTGAGATGGCAGGTTATTATTTCCACTGTGAGATGGCAGGTTATTATTTCCACTGTGAGATGGCAGGTTATTATTTCCACTGTGAGATGGCAGGTTATTATTTCCACTGAGAGATGGCAGGTTATTATTTCCACTGAGAGATGGCAGGTTATTATTTCCACTGTGAGATGGCAGGTTATTATTTCCATTGTGGTCCTGTGAGATGGCAGGTTATTATTTCCACTGTGAGATGGCAGGTTATTATTTCCACTGTGGTCCTGTGAGATGGCAGGTTATTATTTCCACTGTGAGATGGCAGGTTATTATTTCCACTGTAAGATGGCAGGTGATTATTTCCACTGAGAGATGGCAGGTTATTATTTCCACTGTGAGATGGCAGGTTATTATTTCCACTGAGAGATGGCAGGTTATTATTTCCACTGTGAATGGGAGGTTATTATTTTCACTGAGAGGTGGCAGGTTATTATTTCCACTGAGAGATGGCAGGTTATTATTTCCACTGAGAGATGGCAGGTTATTATTTCCACTGAGAGATGGCAGGTTATTATTTCCACTGTGAGATGACAGGTTATTATTTCCACTGTGAGATGGCAGGTTATTATTTCCACTGTGGTCCTGTGAGATGGCAGGTTATTATTTCCATTGTGGTCCTGTGAGATGGCAGGTTATTATTTCCACTGTGGTCCTGTGAGATGGCAGGTTATTATTTCCACTGTGAGATGGCAGGTTATTATTTCCATTGTGGTCCTGTGAGATAGCAGGTTATTATTTCCACTGTGAGATGGCAGGTTATTATTTCCACTGTGGTCCTGTGAGATGGTAGGTTATTATTTCCACTGAGAGATGGCAGGTTATTATTTCCACTGTGAGATGGCAGGTTATTATTTCCACTGAGAGATGGCAGGTTATTATTTCCACTGAGAGATGGCAGGTTATTATTTCCACTGTGAGATGGCAGGTTATTATTTCCACTGTGAGATGGCAGGTTATTATTTCCACTGTGAGATGGCAGGTTATTATTTCCACTGAGAGATGGCAGGTTATTATTTCCACTGAGAGATGGCAGGTTATTATTTCCACTGTGAGATGGCAGGTTATTATTTCCACTGTGAGATGGCAGGTTATTATTTCCACTGAGAGATGGCAGGTTATTATTTCCACTGTGAGATGGCAGGTTATTATTTCCACTGTCGTCCTGTGAGATGGCAGGTTATTATTTCCACTGTGAGATGACAGGTTATTATTTCCACTGTGAGATGGCAGGTTATTATTTCCACTGTGAGATGGCAGGTTATTATTTCCACTGTGAGATGGCAGGTTATTATTTCCACTGAGAGATGGCAGGTTATTATTTCCACTGAGAGATGGCAGGTTATTATTTCCACTGTGAGATGGCAGGTTATTATTTCCACTGTGGTCCTGTGAGATGGCAGGTTATTATTTCCATTGTGGTCCTGTGAGATGGCAGGTTATTATTTCCATTGTGGTCCTGTGAGATGGCAGGTTATTATTTCCATTGTGGTCCTGTGAGATGGCAGGTTATTATTTCCATTGTGGTCCTGTGAGATGGCAGGTTATTATTTCCATTGTGGTCCTGTGAGATGGCAGGTTATTATTTCCATTGTGGTCCTGTGAGATGGCAGGTTATTATTTCCATTGTGGTCCTGAGAGATGGCAGGTTATTATTTCCATTGTGGTCCTGTGAGATGGCAGGTTATTATTTCCATTGTGGTCCTGTGAGATGGCAGGTTATTATTTCCACTGTGAGATGGCAGGTTATTATTTCCACTGAGAGATGGCAGGTTATTATTTCCACTGTGAGATGGCAGGTTATTATTTCCACTGAGAGATGGCAGGTTATTATTTCCACTGTGGTCCTGTGAGATGGCAGGTTATTATTTCCACTGGTCCTGTGAGGTGGCAGGTTATTATTTCCACTGAGAGATGGAAGGTTATTATTTCCACTGTGGTCCTGTGAGATGACAGGTGGGCCTGATTTACACATGATTCTCAATGCAATTTAAAACAACATTATCATCAATTACAAAATATATATACAACAACTTAGAACAATTAACAGCACATAGGTGCTCGTTTTAAGAGTCACCTCTTGAAAGAATAGCTTACCCCTAATCACCCCGTTCCGTTACTTTACAGATAGTTCCACAAGTGACACTTTACATGTTCAGTACCACAGAACTGCAGCAGAGTACCAGAATGTGTCCCCTCCCCAAGGAGCTCTTGATTCTACAGGGAACCAAGTTAGAGCTCCCTCTGGTGGAGTACTGATGGGAGGCATTTATATTATAAAGTGTTTTTAGATCTTTTGGTTTGACGTTTTACAGGACTTGTTACTGTTAAAAGAGAAGAAGAGGAGGAGGGGGTCAGAGAGGAGGAGGATGGAGAGGATGAGATTGGGGACAGAGAGGAGGAGGACGGAGAGGAGGAGGTTGGGGACAGAGAGGAGGAGGATGGGGACAGGACCAACCCAGGTAATTAATCACTGATCAAAACATCCAGGTGGAGCTACAGTATATTGAGACCAGTTTCAGATGACTAAGGAGGTTGGAGACAGGACCAACCAGGTAATCTCTGATCAGAACATCAGAGACCAGTTTCAGATGACTAAGCAGGTTGGGGACAGGACCAACCAGGTAATCCCTGAAACAGAACATCAGAGACCAGTTTCATGGAACCCAGTTCCCTATATAGAGCACTACTTTTGAGAAGGGCCCAGAAGGCTGAGTGACTGCTTATAGCTGTCAATCTTGTATGTACTAAACTGTACCCCCCTAACCAAATAACTCCTGATCAGTTTACATTGAAAGGTGTCTAAGAGGAGTCATCTTCCCTTTCTACCTTCCTACATACCAATGCATAGTGTTGTATACAGTATAATAAACTGGGTGGTTCGAGCCCTGTATGTTGATTGGCTAACAGCCGTGGTTTATCAGACCGTATACCACGGGTATAACATAATATGTATTTTTACTGCTCTAATTACGTTGATAACCAGTTTATAACAGCAATAAGGCACCTTGGGGGTTTGTGGTATATGGCCAATATACCACGGCTAAGGGCTGTGTCCAGGGACTCCTGTTTAACCCCTGTGATGTTGTTATAGAAACAGGAGAGGGTGCCAGCTCAGACAAAGAGAGACCGTTCCTCTGCTCCCAGTGTGGTAAGCGGTTCACTGCACCAAGCAGCCTGAAGACTCACATGCAGAGACACAGCGGAGAGAAACCCCACCAGTGCTCCTTCTGTGGGAAGCGCTTCCTACGATCCACAGACCTGAAGAGACACCAGATGATCCACAAAGGTAAGAGAGACACCCAAACACCCGACGCTCCTCTCACACCCGGGGTCGCTCCTCTCTCTCCCCCGGCGTCACTCCTCTCTCTCCCGGCGTCGCTCCTCTCTCACCCGGCGTCGCTCCTCTCTCTCCCCCGGCGTCGCTCCTCTCTCTCCCGGCGTCGCTCCTCTCTCACCCGGCGTCGCTCCTCTCTCACCCGGCGTCGCTCCTCACCCACCCGGCGTCGCTCCTCTCCCACCCAGGGTCGCTCCTCTCTCTCCCGGCGTCGCTCCTCTCTCACCCGGCGTCGCTCCTCTCTCACCCGGCGTCGCTTTCACTCTCACCCGGCGTCGCTCCTCAAACACCAGGCATCGCTCCTCTCTCACCCGGCGTCGCTCCTCAAACACCGGCGTCGCTTCTCTCTCAACCGGCGTCGCTCCTCGCTCTCCCGGCGTCGCTCCTCTCTCACCCGGCGTCGCTCCTCTCTCACCCGACGTCGCTCCTCTCTCACCCGACGTCGCTCCTCTCTCACCCGGCGTCGCTCCTCTCTTACCCGACGTCGCTCCTCAAACACCCGGCGTCGCTCCTCTCTCACATCTCTCTGTTGGAACACTGTCAATCAACGTGTCCACACCAGTGCACCTGTTTATCAGTTAAATAAGTTGATCTATACGGTGTAGGTTCATTCCCATGTAAAATTACCCCATGAGCACCAACGTGAAGTTCATTGGAGCGTGTCAAATTGTGTGTTAAATGAAAGCAGAGAGTCTATATTTTGAAGAAATTAAGGCATACATACATTTGAACCATTTTCCATCCATGTGAATAAGCTTATTGGATGGACAAGGGTTCCTAAAAAAACATCTACCAGAAAAATTCTTAGAAGAAATACATCAAAACACAATAATATTGAAGTAAAAACCCTGCCAACTAATATCAATTCTTATATTTAGTTTTGGATACATTTTACTGAATCGTTGCCTCGTTACTAAAAACCACATATCTTAAAGATATTTCCTCATAAGGAGGATAATGAAAGTTCACAAATGTAACAAGTAAATGTAGACCTACCAATTTAGCTATAGTGTTTTTACTGATATCAATTTTGTTTATGAATTCGAAATTCTTTGACCCCCCCCCAAATAATTTTTGGGGCACATAATCACGTAAACAAGTCTACAAGTTGTGACCGGAAATGACAACCAAAAGATACAAGGAATTGGTAGTGATGGTGCTCTGTAAGGTAGTGATGGTGCTCTGTAAGGTAGTGATGGTGCTCTGTAAGGTAGTGATGGTGCTCTGTAAGGTAGTGATGGTGCTCTGTAAGGTAGTGTTGGTGCTCTGTAAGGTAGTGATGGTGCTCTGTAAGGTAGTGATGGTGCTCTGTAAGATAGTGTTGGTGCTCTGTAAGGTAGTGATGGTGCTCTGTAAGGTAGTGATGGTGCTCTGTAAGGTAGTGATGGTGCTCTGTAAGGTAGTGTTGGTGCTTTGTAAGGTAGTGATGGTGCTCTGTAAGGTAGTGATGGTGCTCTGTAAGGTAGTGATGGTGCTCTGTAAGGTAGTGATGGTGCTCTGTAAGGTAGTGTTGGTGCTCTGTAAGGTAGTGATGGTGCTCTGTAAGGTAGTGATGGTGCTCTGTAAGGTAGTGATGGTGCTCTGTAAGGTAGTGTTGGTGCTCTGTAAGGTAGTGATGGTGCTCTGTAAGGTAGTGATGGTGGTCTGTAAGGTAGTGATGGTGCTCTGTAAGGTAGTGTTGTTGCTCTGTAAGGTAGTGATGGTGCTCTGTAAGGTAGTGATGGTGCTCTGTAAGGTAGTGATGGTGCTCTGTAAGGTAGTGATGGTGCTCTGTAAGGTAGTGTTGGTGCTCTGTAAGGTAGTGATGGTGCTCTGTAAGGTAGTGTTGGTGCTCTGTAAGGTAGTGATGGTGCTCTGTAAGGTAGTGATGGTGCTCTGTAAGGTAGTGATGGTGCTCTGTAAGGTAGTGATGGTGCTCTGTAAGGTAGTGTTGGTGCTCTGTAAGGTAGTGATGGTGCTCTGTAAGGTAGTGATGGTGCTCTGTAAGGTAGTGTTGGTGCTCTGTAAGGTAGTGATGGTGCTCTGTAAGGTAGTGTTGGTGTGGATTATAGTTCAGTATAGTACCATACAGTCATTTACATTTTTACATTTAAGTCATTTAGCAGACGCTCTTATCCAGAGCGACTTACAAACAGTCCTGTGGAGTATAGTTCAGTATAGTACCATACAGTCCTGTACTGTGGAGTATAGTTCAGTATAGTACCATACAGTCCTGTGGAGTATAGTTCAGTATAGTACCATACAGTCCTGTACTGTGGAGTATAGTTCATTATAGTACCATACAGTCCTGTACTGTGGAGTATAGTTCATTATAGTACCATACAGTCCTATGTAGTATAGTTCATTATAGTATCAAACAGTCCTGTGGAGTATAGTTCATTATAGTACCATACAGTCCTGTGGAGTATAGTTCATTATAGTACCATACAGTCCTGTGGAGTATAGTTCATTATAGTACCATACAGTCCTGTGGATTATAGTTCAGTATAGTACCATACAGTCCTGTGGAGTATAGTTCATTATAGTACCATACATACAGTCCTGTACTGTGGAGTATAGTTCACTATAGTACCATACAGTCATGTGGAGTATAGTTCATTATAGTACCATACAGTCCTGTGGAGTATAGTTCATTATAGTACCATACAGTCCTGTGGAGTATAGTTCAGTATAGTACCATACAGTCCTGTACTGTGGAGTATAGTTCATTATAGTACCATACAGTCCTGTGGAGTATAGCTCATTATAGTACCATACAGTCCTGTGGAGTATAGTTCATTATAGTACCATACAGTCCTGTACTGTGGAGTATAGTTCATTATAGTACCATACAGTCCTGTGGAGTATAGTTCATTATAGTACCATACAGTCCTGTGGAGTATAGTTCATTATACACCAAATGTGGTTTTGCTGCGGAGCAGATTTAAATAATTGCCCGTGTGTAGAATAATACCCACATATGTAGAGGAGGATGTTGGATCATAATACCCACATATGTAGAGGAGGATGTTGGATCATAATACCCACATATGTAGAGGAGGATGTTGGATCATAATACCCACATATGTAGAGGAGGATGTTGGATCATAATACCCACATATGTAGAGGAGGATGTTGGATCATAATACCCCATACATAGGTAGAGGAGGATGTTGGATCATAATACCCACATATGTAGAGGAGGATGTTGGATCATAATACCCACATATGTAGAGGAGGATGTTGGATCATAATACCCACATATGTAGAGGAGGATGTTGGATCATAATACCCACATATGTAGAGGAGGATGTTGGATCATAATACCCACATATGTAGAGGAGGATGTTGGATCATAATACCCACATATGTAGAGGAGGATGTTGGATCATAATACCCACATAGGTAGAGGAGGATGTTGGATCATAATACCCACATAGGTAGAGGAGGATGTTGGATCATAATACCCACATATGTAGAGGAGGATGTTGGATCATAATACCCACATATGTAGAGGAGGATGTTGGATCATAATACCCACATATGTAGAGGAGGATGTTGGATCATAATACCCACATAGGTAGAGGAGGATGTTGGATCATAATACCCACATAGGTAGAGGAGGATGTTGGATCATAATACCCACATAGGTAGAGGAGGATGTTGGATCATAATACCCACATATGTAGAGGAGGATGTTGGATCATAATACCCACATATGTAGAGGAGGATGTTGGATCATAATACCCACATATGTAGAGGAGGATGTTGGATCATAATACCCACATAGGTAGAGGAGGATGTTGGATCATAATACCCACATATGTAGAGGAGGATGTTGGATCATAATACCCACATATGTAGAGGAGGATGTTGGATCATAATACCCACATATGTAGAGGAGGATGTTGGATCATAATACCCACATATGTAGAGGAGGATGTTGGATCATAATACCCACATATGTAGAGGAGGATGTTGAATCATAATACCCACATAGGTAGAGGAGGATGTTGGATCATAATACCCACATATGTAGAGGAGGATGTTGGATCACAATACCCACATAGGTAGAAGAGGATGTTGGATCATAATACCCACATATGTAGAGGAGGATGTTGGATACCCACATATGTAGAGGAGGATGTTGAATCATAATACCCACATATGTAGAGGAGGATGTTGAATCATAATACCCACATATGTAGAGGAGGATGTTGGATCATAATACCCACATATGTAGAGGAGGATGTTGGATCATAATACCCACATATGTAGAGGGGGATGTTGCATTTATGTCATGCAATAAAATGCAAATGAATTACTTAAAATCCAGAAAATCACATGTACCTATGATGAAGTGTACCTATGATAAAAATTACAGACCCCTACATGCTTTGTAAGTAGGAAAACCTGCAAAATTGGCAGTGTATCAAATACTTGTTCTCCCCACATATGTAGAGGAGGATGTTGGATCATAATACCCACATAGGTAGAGGAGGATGTTGGATCATAATACCCACATATGTAGAGGAGGATGTTGGATCATAATACCCACATATGTAGAGGAGGATGTTGGATCATAATACCCACATATGTAGAGGAGGATGTTGGATCATAATACCCACATAGGTAGAGGAGGATGTTGGATCATAATACCCACATATGTAGAGGAGGATGTTGGATCATAATACCCACATATGTAGAGGAGGATGTTGGATCATAATACCCACATATGTAGAGGAGGATGTTGGATCATAATACCCACATATGTAGAGGAGGATGTTGGATCATAATACCCACATATGTAGAGGAGGATGTTGGATCATAATACCCACATATGTAGAGGAGGATGTTGGATCATAATACCCACATAGGTAGAGGAGGATGTTGGATCATAATACCCACATATGTAGAGGGGAGGTTGGATCATAATACCCACATATGTAGAGGAGGATGTTGGATCATAATACCCACATATGTAGAGGAGGATGTTGGATCATAATACCCACATATGTAGAGGAGGATGTTGGATCATAATACCCACATATGTAGAGGAGGATGTTGGATCATAATACCCACATATGTAGAGGAGGATGTTGGATCATAATACCCACATAGGTAGAGGAGGATGTTGGATCATAATACCCACATAGGTAGAGGAGGATGTTGGATCATAATACCCACATATGTAGAGGGGGATGTAAAAGTTATAAAAAAAGTTATACTACCCGTTGGAGCGACGTGCAGATGCGACCACTCGCTCCAACCGGAACCGGAAGTTGAGGAGGATGTTGGATCATAATACCCACATATGTAGAGGAGGATGTTGGATCATAATACCCACATATGTAGAGGAGGATGTTGGATCATAATACCCACATATGTAGAGGAGGATGTTGGATCATAATACCCACATAGGTAGAGGAGGATGTTGGATCATAATACCCACATATGTAGAGGAGGATGTTGGATCATAATACCCACATATGTAGAGGAGGATGTTGGATCATAATACCCACATATGTAGAGGAGGATGTTGGATCATAATACCCACATATGTAGAGGAGGATGTTGGATCATAATACCCACATAGGTAGAGGAGGATGTTGGATCATAATACCCACATAGGTAGAGGAGGATGTTGGATCATAATACCCACATATGTAGAGGGGGATGTAAAAGTTATAAAAAAATAGTTATACTACCCGTTGGAGCGACGTGCAGATGCGACCACTCGCTCCAACCGGAACCGGAAGTTGAGGAGGATGTTGGATCATAATACCCACATATGTAGAGGAGGATGTTGGATCATAATACCCACATATGTAGAGGAGGATGTTGGATCATAATACCCACATATGTAGAGGAGGATGTTGGATCATAATACCCACATATGTAGAGGAGGATGTTGAATCATAATACCCACATAGGTAGAGGAGGATGTTGGATCATAATACCCACATATGTAGAGGAGGATGTTGGATCACAATACCCACATAGGTAGAAGAGGATGTTGGATCATAATACCCACATATGTAGAGGAGGATGTTGGATACCCACATATGTAGAGGAGGATGTTGAATCATAATACCCACATATGTAGAGGAGGATGTTGGATCATAATACCCACATATGTAGAGGAGGATGTTGGATCATAATACCCACATATGTAGAGGAGGATGTTGGATCATAATACCCACATATGTAGAGGAGGATGTTGGATCATAATACCCACATATGTAGAGGAGGATGTTGGATCATAATACCCACATAGGTAGAGGAGGATGTTGGATCATAATACCCACATAGGTAGAGGAGGATGTTGGATCATAATACCCACATATGTAGAGGGGGATGTAAAAGTTATTAAAAAAGTTATACTACCCGTTGGAGCGACGTGCAGATGCGACCACTCGCTCCAACCGGAACCGGAAGTTGAGGAGGATGTTGGATCATAATACCCACATATGTAGAGGAGGATGTTGGATCATAATACCCACATAGGTAGAGGAGGATGTTGGATCATAATACCCACATATGTAGAGGAGGATGTTGGATCATAATACCCACATATGTAGAGGAGGATGTTGGATCATAATACCCACATATGTAGAGGAGGATGTTGGATCATAATACCCACATAGGTAGAGGAGGATGTTGGATCATAATACCCACATATGTAGAGGAGGATGTTGGATCATAATACCCACATATGTAGAGGAGGATGTTGGATCATAATACCCACATATGTAGAGGAGGATGTTGGATCATAATACCCACATATGTAGAGGAGGATGTTGGATCATAATACCCACATATGTAGAGGAGGATGTTGGATCATAATACCCACATATGTAGAGGAGGATGTTGGATCATAATACCCACATAGGTAGAGGAGGATGTTGGATCATAATACCCACATATGTAGAGGGGGAGGTTGGATCATAATACCCACATATGTAGAGGAGGATGTTGGATCATAATACCCACATATGTAGAGGAGGATGTTGGATCATAATACCCACATATGTAGAGGAGGATGTTGGATCATAATACCCACATATGTAGAGGAGGATGTTGGATCATAATACCCACATATGTAGAGGAGGATGTTGGATCATAATACCCACATAGGTAGAGGAGGATGTTGGATCATAATACCCACATAGGTAGAGGAGGATGTTGGATCATAATACCCACATATGTAGAGGGGGATGTAAAAGTTATAAAAAAAGTTATACTACCCGTTGGAGCGACGTGCAGATGCGACCACTCGCTCCAACCGGAACCGGAAGTTGAGGAGGATGTTGGATCATAATACCCACATATGTAGAGGAGGATGTTGGATCATAATACCCACATATGTAGAGGGGGATGTTGCGTATTTACACCCTTTTTTGTAGAGATCTGTTACCGGGTGTAAATCCACTTCACTCACTTCTTTCAAGCTCAATGTGTCCTGTCATAAACCGACACGCCGTTCTTTATGCAGAGTCTTTAACAAAACCAGGTCACGTAAATAAACTGAGGGAGATTTGACTGAAATTCTGCTACCAAACTTCCTCACAACTCCCGCCAAACTCCCTCACCACTCCTACCAAACTCCCTCACAACTCCTACCAACCTCCCTCACAACTCCTAACAAACTCCCTCACAACTCCTACCAAACTCCCTCACAACTCCTACCAAACTCCGTCACAACTCCTACCAAACTCCCTCACAACTCCTACCAACCTCCCTCACAACTCCTACCAACCTCCCTCACAACTCCTACCAAACTCCCTCACAACTCCTACCAAACTCCCTCACAACTCCTACCAACCTCCCTCACAACTCCTACCAACCTCCCTCACAACTCCTACCAAACTCCCTCACAACTCCTACCAAACTCCCTCACAACTCCTACCAAACTCCCTCACAACTCCTACCCAACTCCCTCACAGTTCTTCCAGTAAATGTGTTTTTTTTGGGAGGGTCAAATGTTCAGTGTAAACGTAGTCCTTGTGCATAAAGTTGTATGTTTGTTAAAAATCTATGTTTTTTTTTGTAGAGCATACATTTTATGTTAAAAAAATCTGTCTCCATTCAGTTAAAATAGAATTGCCCATATATGCCTAATACTGTATGCGCTGGTGGTGCTGTTCTCTCCTTTGTGTACTGCAGCGGTTTAACCTCTGTGATGTTGTCATTAAAGCAGTCACCTCAGACAGACCGCACTGTTGTTCGGAGTGCGGCAAGACGTTCACCTCGCCCACCAGCCTGAGGATCCACCTGAAGATCCACAGCGAAGACAAACCCCACCAGTGTTCCGTCTGCGGGAAGCGTTTCCTGTGGCTGTGTGTTCTGAAGAGACACCAGGTGGTGCACAAAGGTGAGAGAAACATCTCTCTGCTGGAAGACACGTCCTGTGTGGCTCGTTGGTAGAACATGACCTTCGCAAGCCCCAGGATCGTGTTCGGAATGACAGAACGGTGCATCGTTGAATTCAACGGAAACAGTACTGTACGACCGGTTGTGATTATGGTGGCTCAGAGGACAGTTACCATAGGGTGTGGTTATAGAGGCTCAGAGGACAGTTACCATAGGGTGTGGTTATAGAGGCTCAGAGGACAGTTACCATAGGGTGTGGTTATAGAGGCTCAGAGGACAGTTACCATAGGGTGTGGTTATAGAGGCTCAGAGGACAGTTACCATAGGGTGTGGTTATAGAGGCTCAGAGGACAGTTACCATCGGGTGTGGTTATAGAGGCTCAGAGGACAGTTACCATAGGGTGTGGTTATAGAGGCTCAGAGGCCAGTTACCATAGGGTGTGGTTATAGAGTCTCAGAGGACAGTTACCATCGGGTGTGGTTATAGAGGCTCAGAGGACAGTTACCATAGGGTGTGGTAATAGAGGCTCAGAGGCCAGTTACCATAGGGTGTGGTTATAGAGGCTCAGGACAGTTACCATAGGGTGTGGTTATAGAGGCTCAGAGGACAGTTACCATAGGGTGTGGTTATAGAGGCTCAGAGGACAGTTACCATAGGGTGTGGTTATAGAGGCTCAGAGGACAGTTACCAAAGGGTGTGGTTATAGAGGCTCAGAGGACAGTTACCATAGGGTGTGGTTATAGAGGCTCAGGACAGTTACCATATGGTGTGGTTATAGAGGCTCAGAGGACAGTTACCATAGGTTGGTTATAGAGGCTCAGAGGACAGTTAAAATAGGGTGTGGTTATAGAGGCTCAGAGGACCGTTACCATAGGGTGTGGTTATAGAGGCTCAGAGGACAGTTACCATAGGGTGTGGTTATAGAGGCTCAGGACAGTTACCATAGGGTGTGGTTATAGAGGCTCAGGACAGTTACCATAGGGTGTGGTTATAGAGGCACAGAGGACAGTTACCATAGGGTGTGGTTATAGAGGCACAGAGGACAGTTACCATAGGGTGTAGTTATAGAGGCTCAGGACAGTTACCATAGGGTGTGGTTATAGAGGCTCAGAGGACAGTTACCATAGGGTGTGGTTATAGAGGCTCAGAGGACAGTTACCATAGGGTGTGGTTATAGAGGCTCAGAGGACAGTTACCATAGGGTGTGATTATAGAGGCTCGGAGGACAGTTACCATAGGGTGTAGTTATAAAGGCTTGGAGGACAGTTACCATAGGGTGTGGTTATAGAGGCTCAGAGGACAGTTACCATAGGGTGTGGTTATAGAGGCTCAGAGGACAGTTACCAAAGGGTGTGGTTATAGAGGCTCAGGACAGTTACCATAGGGTGTGGTTATAGAGGCAGAGAGGACAGTTACCATAGTGTGTGGTTATAGAGGCTCAGGACAGTTACCATAGGGTGTGGTTATAGAGGCTCAGAAGACAGTTACCATAGGGTGTGGTTATAGAGGCTTATAGAGGACAGTTACCATAGGGTGTGGTTATAGAGGCTCAGAGGACAGAGTTACCAAAGGGTGTGGTTATAGAGGCTCAGAGGACAGTTACCATAGGGTGTGGTTATAGAGGCTCAAGACAGTTACCATAGGGTGTGGTTATAGAGGCTCAGAGGACAGTTACCATAGGGTGTGGTTATAGAGGCTCAGAGGACAGTTACCATAGGGTGTGGTTATAGAGGCTCAGAGGACAGTTATAGATAGAGGCTCAGAGGACAGTTACCATAGGGTGTGGTTATAGAGGCTCAAGACAGTTATCATAGGGTGTGGTTATAGAGGCTCAGAGGACAGTTACCATAGGGTGTGGTTATAGAGGCTCAGAGGACAGTTACCATAGGGTGTGGTTATAGAGGCTCAGAGGACAGTTACCATAGGGTGTGGTTATAGAGGCTCAGAGGACAGTTACCATAGGGTGTGGTTATAGAGGCTCAGAGGACAGTTACCAAAGGGTGTGGTTATAGAGGCTCAGAGGTCAGTTACCATAGGGTGTGGTTATAGAGGCTCAAGACAGTTATCATAGGGTGTGGTTATAGAGACTCAGAGGACAGTTACCATAGGGTGTGGTTATAGAGGCTCAGAGGACAGTTACCATAGGGTGTGGTTATAGAGGCTCAGAGGACAGTTACCATAGGGTGTGGTTATAGAGGCTCAGAGGACAGTTACCATAGGGTGTGGTTATAGAGGCTCAAGACAGTTACCATAGGGTGTGGTTATAGAGGCTCAGAGGACAGTTACCATAGGGTGTGGTTATAGAGGCTCAGAGGACAGTTACCATAGGGTGTGGTTATAGAGGCTCAGAGGACAGTTACCATAGGGTGTGGTTATAGAGGCTCAAGACAGTTACCATAGGGTGTGGTTATAGAGGCTCAGAGGTCAGTTACCATAGGGTGTGGTTATAGAGGCTCAGAGGACAGTTACCATAGGGTGTGGTTATAGAGGCTCAGAGGACAGTTACCATAGGGTGTGATTATAGAGGCTCGGAGGACAGTTACCATAGGGTGTAGTTATAAAGGCTTGGAGGACAGTTACCATAGGGTGTGGTTATAGAGGCTCAGAGGACAGTTACCATAGGGTGTGGTTATAGAGGCTCAGAGGACAGTTACCAAAGGGTGTGGTTATAGAGGCTCAGGACAGTTACCATAGGGTGTGGTTATAGAGGCAGAGAGGACAGTTACCATAGTGTGTGGTTATAGAGGCTCAGGACAGTTACCATAGGGTGTGGTTATAGAGGCTCAGAAGACAGTTACCATAGGGTGTGGTTATAGAGGCTCGGAGGACAGTTACCATAGGGTGTGGTTATAGAGGCTCAGAGGACAGTTACCAAAGGGTGTGGTTATAGAGGCTCAGAGGACAGTTACCATAGGGTGTGGTTATAGAGGCTCAAGACAGTTACCATAGGGTGTGGTTATAGAGGCTCAGAGGACAGTTACCATAGGGTGTGGTTATAGAGGCTCAGAGGACAGTTACCATAGGGTGTGGTTATAGAGGCTCAGAGGACAGTTACCATAGGGTGTGGTTATAGAGGCTCAAGACAGTTACCATAGGGTGTGGTTATAGAGGCTCAGAGGTCAGTTACCATAGGGTGTGGTTATAGAGAGCTCAGAGGACAGTTACCATAGGGTGTGGTTATAGAGGCTCAGAGGACAGTTACCATAGGGTGTGGTTATAGAGGCTCGGAGGACAGTTACCATAGGGTGTGGTTATAGAGGCTCAGAGGACAGTTACCAAAGGGTGTGGTTATAGAGGCTCAGAGGGGTCAGTTACCATAGGGTGTGGTTATAGAGGCTCAAGACAGTTATCATAGGGTGTGGTTATAGAGACTCAGAGGACAGTTACCATAGGGTGTGGTTATAGAGGCTCAGAGGACAGTTACCATAGGGTGTGGTTATAGAGGCTCAGAGGACAGTTACCATAGGGTGTGGTTATAGAGGCTCAACAGACAGTTACCATAGGGTGTGGTTATAGAGGCTCAGAGGACAGTTACCATAGGGTGTGGTTATAGAGGCTCAGAGGACAGTTACCATAGGGTGTGGTTATAGATAGAGGCTCAGAGGACAGTTACCATAGGGTGTGGTTATAGAGGCTCAAGACAGTTACCATAGGGTGTGGTTATAGAGGCTCAGAGGTCAGTTACCATAGGGTGTGGTTATAGAGGCTCAGAGGACAGTTACCATAGGGTGTGGTTATAGAGGCTCAGAGGACAGTTACCATAGGGTGTGGTTATAGAGGCTCGGAGGACAGTTACCATAGGGTGTGGTTATAGAGGCTCAGAGGACAGTTACCAAAGGGTGTGGTTATAGAGGCTCAGAGGTCAGTTACCATAGGGTGTGGTTATAGAGGCTCAAGACAGTTATCATAGGGTGTGGTTATAGAGACTCAGAGGACAGTTACCATAGGGTGTGGTTATAGAGGCTCAGAGGACAGTTACCATAGGGTGTGGTTATAGAGGCTCAGAGGACAGTTACCATAGGGTGTGGTTATAGAGGCTCAGAGGACAGTTACCATAGGGTGTGGTTATAGAGGCTCAGAGGACAGTTACCATAGGGTGTGGTTATAGAGGCTCAAGACAGTTACCATAGGGTGTGGTTATAGAGGCTCAGAGGACAGTTACCATAGGGTGTGGTTATAGAGGCTCAGAGGACAGTTACCATAGGGTGTGGTTATAGAGGCTCAGAGGACAGGACAGTTACCAAGGGTAGGGTGGTTATAGAGGCTCAGAGGACAGTTACCATAGGGTGTGGTTATAGAGGCTCAGAGGACAGTTACCATAGGGTGTGGTTATAGAGGCTCAGAGGACAGTTACCATAGGGTGTGGTTATAGAGGCTCAGAGGACAGTTACCATAGGGTGTGATTATAGAGGCTCGGAGGACAGTTACCATAGGGTGTAGTTATAAAGGCTTGGAGGACAGTTACCATAGGGTGTGGTTATAGAGGCTCAGAGGACAGTTACCATAGGGTGTGGTTATAGAGGCTCAGAGGACAGTTACCAAAGGGTGTGGTTATAGAGGCTCAGGACAGTTACCATAGGGTGTGGTTATAGAGGCAGAGAGGACAGTTACCATAGTGTGTGGTTATAGAGGCTCAGGACAGTTACCATAGGGTGTGGTTATAGAGGCTCAGAAGACAGTTACCATAGGGTGTGGTTATAGAGGCTCGGAGGACAGTTACCATAGGGTGTGGTTATAGAGGCTCAGAGGACAGTTACCAAAGGGTGTGGTTATAGAGGCTCAGAGGACAGTTACCATAGGGTGTGGTTATAGAGGCTCAAGACAGTTACCATAGGGTGTGGTTATAGAGGCTCAGAGGACAGTTACCATAGGGTGTGGTTATAGAGGCTCAGAGGACAGTTACCATAGGGTGTGGTTATAGAGGCTCAGAGGACAGTTACCATAGGGTGTGGTTATAGAGGCTCAAGACAGTTACCATAGGGTGTGGTTATAGAGGCTCAGAGGTCAGTTACCATAGGGTGTGGTTATAGAGGCTCAGAGGACAGTTACCATAGGGTGTGGTTATAGAGGCTCAGAGGACAGTTACCATAGGGTGTGGTTATAGAGGCTCGGAGGACAGTTACCATAGGGTGTGGTTATAGAGGCTCAGAGGACAGTTACCAAAGGGTGTGGTTATAGAGGCTCAGAGGTCAGTTACCATAGGGTGTGGTTATAGAGGCTCAAGACAGTTATCATAGGGTGTGGTTATAGAGACTCAGAGGACAGTTACCATAGGGTGTGGTTATAGAGGCTCAGAGGACAGTTACCATAGGGTGTGGTTATAGAGGCTCAGAGGACAGTTACCATAGGGTGTGGTTATAGAGGCTCAGAGGACAGTTACCATAGGGTGTGGTTATAGAGGCTCAGAGGACAGTTACCATAGGGTGTGGTTATAGAGGCTCAAGACAGTTACCATAGGGTGTGGTTATAGAGGCTCAGAGGACAGTTACCATAGGGTGTGGTTATAGAGGCTCAGAGGACAGTTACCATAGGGTGTGGTTATAGAGGCTCAGAGGACAGTTACCATAGGGTGTGGTTATAGAGGCTCAAGACAGTTACCATAGGGTGTGGTTATAGAGGCTCAGAGGTCAGTTACCATAGGGTGTGGTTATAGAGGCTCAGAGGACAGTTACCATAGGGTGTGGTTATAGAGGCTCAGAGGACAGTTACCATAGGGTGTGGTTATGGAGGCTCAGGACAGTTACCATAGGGTGTGGTTATAGAGGCTCAGAGGACAGTTACCATAGGGTGTGGTTATAGAGGCTCGGAGGACAGTTACCATAGGGTGTGGTTATAGAGGCTCAGAGGACAGTTACCATAGGGTGTGATTATAGAGGCTGGGAGGACAGTTACCATAGGGTGTAGTTATAGAGGCTTGGAGGACAGTTACCATAGGGTGTGGTTATAGAGGCTCAGAGGACAGTTACCATAGGGTGTGGTTATAGAGGCTCAGAGGACAGTTACCAAAGGGTGTGGTTATAGAGGCTCAGGACAGTTACCATAGGGTGTGGTTATAGAGGCAGAGAGGACAGTTACCATAGGGTGTGGTTATAGAGGCTCAGGACAGTTACCATAGGGTGTGGTTATAGAGGCTCAGAAGACAGTTACCATAGGGTGTGGTTATAGAGGCTCGGAGGACAGTTACCATAGGGTGTGGTTATAGAGGCTCAGAGGACAGTTACCAAAGGGTGTGGTTATAGAGGCTCAGAGGACAGTTACCATAGGGTGTGGTTATAGAGGCTCAAGACAGTTACCATAGGGTGTGGTTATAGAGGCTCAGAGGACAGTTACCAAAGGGTGTGGTTATAGAGGCTCAGAAGACAGTTACCATAGGGTGTGGTTATAGAGGCTCGGAGGACAGTTACCATAGGGTGTGGTTATAGAGGCTCAGAGGACAGTTACCAAAGGGTGTGGTTATAGAGGCTCAGAGGACAGTTACCATAGGGTGTGGTTATAGAGGCTCAAGACAGTTACCATAGGGTGTGGTTATAGAGGCTCAGAGGACAGTTACCAAAGGGTGTGGTTATAGAGGCTCAGGACAGTTACCATAGGGTGTGGTTATAGAGGCAGAGAGGACAGTTACCATAGGGTGTGGTTATAGAGGCTCAGGACAGTTACCATAGGGTGTGGTTATAGAGGCTCAGAAGACAGTTACCATAGGGTGTGGTTATAGAGGCTCAGAGGACAGTTACCATAGGGTGTGGTTATAGAGGCTCAGAGGACAGTTACCATAGGGTGTGGTTATAGAGGCTCAGAGGACAGTTACCATAGGGTGTGGTTATAGAGGCTCAAGACAGTTACCATAGGGTGTGGTTATAGAGGCTCAGAGGACAGTTACCATAGGGTGTGGTTATAGAGGCTCAGAGGACAGTTACCATAGGGTGTGGTTATAGAGGCTCAGAGGACAGTTACCATAGGGTGTGGTTATAGAGGCTCAGAGGACAGTTACCATAGGGTGTGGTTATAGAGGCTCAGAGGACAGTTACCATAGGGTGTGGTTATAGAGGCTCAGAGGACAGTTACCATAGGGTGTGGTTATAGAGGCTCGGAGGACAGTTACCATAGGGTGTGGTTATAGAGGCTCAGAGGACAGTTACCAAAGGGTGTGGTTATAGAGGCTCAGAGGACAGTTACCATAGGGTGTGGTTATAGAGGCTCAAGACAGTTATCATAGGGTGTGGTTATAGAGGCTCAGAGGACAGTTACCATAGGGTGTGGTTATAGAGGCTCAGAGGACAGTTACCATAGGGTGTGGTTATAGAGGCTCAGAGGACAGTTACCATAGGGTGTGGTTATAGAGGCTCAGAGGACAGTTACCATAGGGTGTGGTTATAGAGGCTCAGAGGACAGTTACCATAGGGTGTGGTTATAGAGGCTCAGAGGACAGTTACCATAGGGTGTGGTTATAGAGGCACAGAGGACAGTTACCATGGGTGTAAGTCTACTGAATGTGTACTTGCTGTTCTTGCTTCTGTCTCGATGTGTTCTAAACCCTGTGACGTGGTCATTGAAGCAGGAGAGAGCGCCACCTCGGACCCAGACAGCCCAGGGGATCCCGAACAGGCAGAAGCCGTACCCGGACCCTAAAAGACTGTACCTCTGCTCAGAGTGTGGCAAGAGGTTCACCACAGCGCCTTTACTAAAGTCTCACATGAAGTCTCACAGTGGGGAGATACACCACCAGTGCTCTGTCTGTGGGAAGTGTTTCCTGCTGTTCCAGGACCTCAAGATACACCAGGAGATCCACAAAGGTGAGAGAGACACCAGCAGATACACAAAGGTGAGAGAGAGACACCGGGCGATCCACAAAGGTGAGAGAGACACCGGGAGATACACAAAGGTGAGAGAGAGACACCAGGAGATACACAAAGGTGAGAGAGAGACACCGGGAGATCCACAAAGGTGAGAGAGAGACACCGGGAGATCCACAAAGGTGAGAGAGAGACACCGGGAGATCCACAAAGGTGAGAGAGACACCGGGAGATACACAAAGGTGAGAGAGAGACACCAGGAGATACACAAAGGTGAGAGAGAGACACCAGGAGATACACAAAGGTGAGAGAGACACCGGGAGATCCACAAAGGTGAGAGAGAGACACCAGGAGATACACAAAGGTGAGAGAGAGACACCGGGAGATACACAAAGGTGAGAGAGAGACACCGGGAGATACACAAAGGTGAGAGAGAGACACCGGAAGATACACAAAGGTGAGAGAGAGACACCGGGAGATACACAAAGGTGAGAGAGAGACACCGGGAGATCCACAAAGGTGAGAGAGAGACACCGGGAGATCCACAAAGGTGAGAAAGAGACTCCGGGAGATACACAAAGGTGAGAGAGAGAGACTCCAGGAGATACACAAAGGTGAGAGAGAGAGACACAAGGGTGAGAGAGAGACACCGGGAGATACAAGGGTGAGAGAGAGACGCCGGGAGATACACAAAGGTGAGAGAGAGAGATACAAGGGTGAGAGAGAGACGCCGGGAGATACACAAAGGTGAGAGAGAGAGACACAAGGGTGAGAGAGATACACAAAGGTGAGAGAGAGAGACACAAGGGTGAGAGAGAGACACTGGGAGATACAAAGGTGAGAGAGATACACAAAGGTGAGAGAGACGCAAACACACTGATTCACTGTAGCAAAATGTTTTGCAATGGAAAGGGAAACATTTTTGTGCAAAAATTCTATTGGACAAATTCAGGTAGGTTCCTTCTCCATTTTGTTCTGTTTGCTTCCATTTTTGTTCCTAGTGAATACACCCCTGAAGTCTATGCTCACACACTTGGGTCATATTCATTAGGAACCAAACAGAAACAAATGGGCCCAAAGTGGGAGGGACTATCCAATAATAATACACTTGTTTTCCGTTTGCAAAACATTTTGCAGCAGTACTTTGCAGTAATGAACAAGGACCCTGAGATCTCTGCTGGAACACAGGTGACTTGAAGAAACATAAACATATCCACACCAGTGCTTCTTTCCATAAATTAGCTGGGTATTTATATGTGTATCAGTCTGTAATAAACTGTCATTTAATTGATAGTGCAGCATTTTAACCCCTGTAAATGTTGTCATTGAAGGGGGCAACAACTCTGACGCAGACAGTCCAGGGGAAGCAGATCCGGAGAGACCGTTCCCCTGCTCTGTGTGTGGTAAGAGGTTCACCGCAGCCTTCAGGCTTAAGGCACACATGAAGATCCACAGCGGAGAGAAACCCCACCAGTGCTCCGTCTGTGGCAAGGCCTTCCTTCGACCCTACGACCTTAAAAGACACCTGGTGACCCATAAAGGTGAGAGGAACACCAGGTTGGAGTTGCGCTATCCTTATCATTTTCCTCCTGTGTTAAACCCTTCTAATGGTGTCATTGAAACAGGAGAGGGCACCAGCTCTGACCCTGACAGTCCAGGGGATCCTGACCAGGAGTTGAAGCCATATTTCTGCTCCCAGTGCGGTAAGAGGTTCACTGCAGCCAGCAGCCTGAAGACACACACAATGACGCACAGTGGAAAGAAACCCCACCAGTGCTCCGTCTGTGGGAAGTGTTTCCTGCGATACCAGGACCTGAAGAGACACCAGGTGATCCACAAAGGTAAGAGAGACCCACACACCGGAGTCATGTTTACTAGGAAACCACACTGAAGCAAACAGGCAGAAACAAGGATGGTCTACCAGATCTTTTCCAGTAAGAAACGCTTTGTTTCTGCTACGGTGCACCAATTAATTTATCCTCTCTGTCTTGTAATGTTGTCATTGAAACAGGAGAGGGCACCAGCACAGGAAAACCCCACCAGTGCTCTGTCTGCGAGGAGAGTTTCTTGAAGCTCGACGACTTGAACATCCACGTGACGATCCACACAGGAGAGAAGACCAAGCACATCTGCCAACCATGTGGGAAGACCTTCACTCTGCTGCAGGACCTAAAGACTCACCAGCGCACCCATACGGGAGAGAAACCGTACCACTGCTCCAAGTGCCCAGAGAGCTTTGGCAACCTGTTGGAGTACAGGGAGCACAAGCAGACACACAATAACAAGAAACCGTACCTTTGTGACCAATGCGGCCAGACGTTCACCCACTTCTACACCCTCAAGACCCACCGGTCAATCCACACAGGGGAGAACCTCCTCCACTGCTCCTACTGTGGGAGGGGCTTCACTCAGAAAACCTCCTTGGCGACCCACATACTGATCCACACCAAGGAAAAACCGCACCAGTGCTCTGTGTGTGGCCAACGTTTTGCCAGAAGCGAAAGCCTGAAGAAACACAAGAGGATACACATGGCAGAGGTCCGCCATCACATGTGCGAGTGCGGGAAGAGTTTCCCTGACATGAAGAGGTTGGAGGTGCACGCGAGAATGCACTACAAGAGCCTGGAAAAGAAGTACTGCTGCTCATACTGCGGGAGAATGTTCCTACGGGACGGGGATCTAAAGAGTCACCAGAGAACACACACCGGAGAGAAACCCTTTGTCTGCGCCATATGCGGGAAAAGTTTTGCCCAATCGGGGAACTTGAGAGTGCATCAGATCAAGCACACTAAAGAGAGACCGTACCCTTGTACTGTCTGTGATAAGGGGTTCACCACCTCTGGGAGTCTGAAGGTGCACATGAGGAGGTTTCATACAGGGGAGAAGCCGTACGTCTGTAGCCTGTGTGGGAAAGGGTTCATTGTACCCAAAGCACTAAAGACACACCAACAGAAACATATGAAAGAGACTACCGTCTAGTTTGACGGGAGATAGGAAAAGGAAAAGACTGTCTTTCTGTGATTCCTCGCTCCACTCTCCTCTCAACTGTAATAGAAGAGAAGTTCCGAGGTCCCTCCTCTCTGACTTTATTCTCCATTTTGAGGAGGAGACGAAGAGAAAGAGGAATCGGGGAATGATGAATTGAGATATAGCCGAGCCTGCTGCTGGTTTTACCTGCTGCTCCCATTGAGGACATGTTTTTTTCAAAATAAAAGTCCCCCCCTACATGCATCCATGTAATTGTACTCTAAATGTGCCATTAGACATCACTCACCATGACTGAATGGCTAGTGGTTAGTTTAGTGATACTCTACAGAAACTCTGAAGTTTTATCACCAAACTAACCACTAGCTATTCAGTCTGTAAGATACAACCTCAATAAAGTTTCTGTAGAGTATCTTAATGTCCGATATGAATTGACAGGATGATATGATTATGTATGGCATGATATGACACAATATGCATTATGACAATAATACATTTAAACCTGACATGAGGTCTCTACTCACCATGACTGGTACCTATTGACATGATGTCTCTACTCACCATCACTGGTATCTATTGACATGATGTCTCTACTCACCATGACTGGTATCTATTGACATGATGGCTCTACTCACCATGACTGGTATCTATTGACATGATGGCTCTACTCACCATGACTGGTATCTATTGACATGATGTCTCTACTCACCATGACTGGTACATGATGTCTACTCACCATGACATGATGTCTCTACTCACCATGACTGGTACCTATTGACATGTCTCTACTGGTACCTATTGACATGATGTCTCTATGACTGGTACCTTGACATGATGTCTCTACTCACCATGACTGGTACCTATTGACATGATGTCTCTACTCACTGGTACATGACTGATGTCTCTACCTATTGACATGATGTCTCTACTCACCATGACTGGTACCTATTGACATGATGTCTCTACTCACCATGACTGGTATATTGACATGATGTCTCTCTACTCACCATGACTGGTACCTATTGACATGATGTCTCTCTACTCACCATGACTGGTACCTATTGACATGATGTCTCTACTCACCATGACTGGTACCTATTGACATGACATGATGTCTCTACTCACCATGACTGGTACCTATTGACATGATGTCTCTACTCACCATGACTGGTACCTATTGACATGATGTCTCTCTCTACTCACCATGACTGGTACCTATTGACATGATGTCTCTACTCACCATGACTGGTACCTATTGACATGATGTCTCTACTCACCATGACTGGTACCTATTGACATGATGTCTCTACTCACCATGACTGGTACCTATTGACATGATATCTCTCTCTAATCACCATGACTGGTACCTATTGACATGATGTCTCTACTCACCATGACTGGTACCTATTGACATGATATCTCTCTCTAATCACCATGACTGGTACCTATTGACATGATGTCTCTACTCACCATGACTGGTACCTATTGACATGATATCTCTCTCTAATCACCATGACTGGTACCTATTGACATGATGTCTCTACTCACTGGTACATGACTGGTACCTATTGACATGATGTCTCTCTCTACTCACCATGACTGGTACCTATTGACATGATGTCTCTACTCACCATGACTGGTACCTATTGACATGATATCTCTCTCTAATCACCATGACTGGTACCTATTGACATGATGTCTCTACTCACCATGACTGGTACCTATTGACATGATGTCTCTACTCACCATCACTGGTACCTATTGACATGATGTCTCTACTCACCATGACTGGTACCTATTGATTGACATGATGTCTCTACTCACCATGACTGGTACCTATTGACATGATGTCTCTACTCACCATGACTGGTACCTATTGACATGATGTCTCTCTCTGACTCACCATGACTGGTACCTATGACATGATGTCTCTACTCACCATGACTGGTATATTGACATGATGTCTCTACTCACCATGACTGGTACCTATTGACATGATGTCTCTACTCACCATGACTGGCACCTATTGACATGATGTCTCTACTCACCATGACTGGTACCTATTGACATGATGTCTACTCACCATGACTGGTACCTATTGACATGATGTCTCTACTCACCATGACTGGTACCTATTGACATGATGTCTCTACTCACCATGACTGGTACCTATTGACATGATGTCTCTACTCACCATGACTGGTACCTATTGACATGATGTCTCTCTACTCACCATGACTGGTACCTATTGACATGATGTCTCTACTCACCATGACTGGTACCTATTGACATGATGTCTCTACTCACCATGACTGGTACCTATTGACATGATGTCTCTACTCACCATGACTGGTACCTATTGACATGATGTCTCTACTCACCATGACTGGTACCTATTGACATGATGTCTCTACTCACCATGACTGGTACCTATTGACATGATGTCTCTACTCACCATGACTGGTACCTATTGACATGTCTCTACTCACCATGACTGGTACCTATTGACATGATGTCTCTACTCACCATGACTGGTACCTATTGACATGATGTCTCTACTCACCATGACTGGTACCTATTGACATGATGTCTCTACTCACCATGACTGGTACCTATTGACATGATGTCTCTACTCTCATGATGTCTCTACTCACCATGACTGGTACCTATTGACATGATGTCTCTACTCACCATGACTGGTACCTATTGACATGATGTCTCTCTACTCACCATGACTGGTACCTATTGACATGATGTCTCTACTCCACTCACCATGACTGGTACCTATTGACATGAGGTCTCTCTCTACTCACCATGACTGGTACCTATTGACATGATGTCTCTACTCACCATGACTGGTACCTATTGACATGATGTCTCTACTCACCATGACTGGTACCTATGATGACATGACTGTCTCTACTCACCATGACTGGTACCTATTGACATGATGTCTCTACTCACCATGACTGGTACCTATTGACATGATGTCTCTCTCCACTCACCATGACTGGTACCTATTGACATGAGGTCTCTCTCTACACACCATGACTGGTACCTATTGACATGATGTCTCTACTCACCATGACTGGTACCTATTGGCATGATGTCTCTACTCACCATGACTGGTACCTATTGACATGATGTCTCTACTCACCATGACTGGTACCTATTGACATGATGTCTCTACTCACCATGACTGGTACCTATTGACATGATGTCTCTCTCTACTCACCATGACTGGTACCTATTGACATGATGTCTCTACTCACCATGACTGGTACCTATTGACATGATGTCTCTACTCACCATGACTGCTACCTATTGACATGATGTCTCTACTCACCATGACTGGTACCTATTGACATGATGTCTCTACTCACCATGACTGGTACCTATTGACATGATGTCTCTACTCACCATGACTGCTACCTATTGACATGATGTCTCTACTCACCATGACTGGTACCTATTGACATGATGTCTCTACTCACCATGACTGGTACCTATTGACATGATGTCTCTACTCACCATGACTGGTACCTATTGACATGTCTGCCCCCTTGACCTTTTCCATGTTACAGCCTCATTCTAAAAAAAATGTTTTTATCAATCTACACACAATACCCCACAATACCCCATTTTTTTGTAGATTTTTTTTTTTAGCAAATGTATAAAAAAATAAAACTGATGACATTTACATAAGTATTCAGACCCTTTACTCAGTACTTTGTTGAAACACCTTTGGCAGCGATTACAGCCTCGAGTCTTCTTGGGTTTGACGGTACAAGTTAGGCACATCTGTATTTGGGGAGTTTCTCCCATTCTTCTCTGCAGATCCTCTCAAACTCTGCCAAGTTGGATGGGGAGCGTCGCTGCACAGCTATTTTCAGGTCTCTCCAGAGATGTTTGATCGGGTTCCAGACCGAGCGCTAGGCCACTCATGGACATTCAGAGACTTGTCCCGAAGGCACTCCTGCGTTGTCTTGGCTGTGTGCTTTAGGGTCATTGTCCTGTTGAAAGGTGAACCTTCACCCCAGTCTGAGGGCCTGAGCGTTCTGGAGCAGGTTTTCGTCAAGTATCTCTCTGTACTTTGCTTTGTTCATCTTTCCCTCGATCCTGACTAGTCTCCCTGTTGCTGAAAAACATCCCCACACCATGATGCTGCCACCACCACACTTCACCATAGGGGGTCGTACCATGTTTCCTCCAGACGTGACGCTTGGCATTCAGGGAATCTTGTTTCTCATGGTCAGAGTCCTTTAAGAGACTTTTGGCAAACTCCAAGCGGGCTGTCATGTGCCTTTTACTGAGGAGTGGCTTCTGTCTGGACACTACCATAAAGGCCTGATTGGTGGAGTGCTGCAAAGATTGTTGTAATTCTGGAAGGTTCTCCCATCCCTACAGAGGAACTCTGTCAAAGTGACCATTGGGTTCTTGGTTACCTCCCTGACCAAGGCCCTTCTCCCTGATTGCTCAGTTTAGCCAGGCGGCCAGCTCTAGGAAGAGTCTTGGTGGTTCCAAACTTCTTCAATTTAAGAATGATGGAGGCCACTGTGTTCTTGGGGACCTTCAATGCTGCAGAAATGTTTTGGTACCCTTCCCCTGATCTGTGCCTCGACACAATCCTGTCTTGGTGCTCTACGGACAATTCCTTCAACCTCTGGTTTTTGCCCTGACATGCACTGTCAACTGTGGGACCTTATTTTCACAGGTGTGTGCGTTTCCAAATCATGTCCAATCAATTGAATTTACCACAGGTGGACTCCAAGTTGTAGAAATATCAAGGATGATTAATGGAAACAGGATGCACCTGAGCTCACTTTCATGTCCCAATGCAAAGGGTCTGAATACTTATGTAAATAAGTTATTTCTGTTATTTATTTTTTATAAATGTGCTTAAATGTAAAAAAAAAAAAAGAATGAAAAAAAGGGCTTTGTGTTTAGATGGTTTCTTCTCAATCTATTCCATTTTAGAATAATTCACCGTAGCTATCATCACCTATGTAGCCAGCTATCTACCTTGACATTGCTGACAAGGTGATTTTTTTTTATATCACAATCTTAAAAATGAGAATTATACCCAGTGTGTAATATTTTTTTGTACCTGTTCTGGAGACATTGTTGCAAAAAATGTAATTGAATCATTTTCAATCTTATCATGTCTCAAACATCCCGACTCTGTTGGGTTGTCACTAGTTGCCACAAAGTCTCAGCAGGGACTAACAATGAGAGCTGGGGATTCTGGGATATTGTGTTCTAATCTATAAAATACTACTTTGCCAGAAGGGTCTCCAAAATCACATGTACACACAGTAATGCATAGAGGACTAAGGGACAGAGGAGGGCTTAACACTTTTTTGGTTACTACATTATTCCATATGTGTTATTTCATAGTTTTGATGTCTTCACTATTATTCTACAATGTAGAACATAGTAAAGTAAAAAATAAAGAAAAACCCTTTGAATGTGTTGTGTCCAAACGTGTGACTGGTTCTGTATGTGAGAGAGAAGGTGTTTGGGGACTGTGGGATTCTTTCATCAGTTTGTCTCGTTAGACAGGTCAGAGTGTGTTTGAAGTTGTTGAGTGGTATGGAGGTTTTTTTGGCAATACACTGTAGACGTGATTCAAAGTAGAGAGACCCACAGTAGCTACTGTAATTTAGTACTGGCAGTGTCTGCTGTGGCAGGTACAAGTTACCTGAAAAATATCTAATATCTCTCAATGTTCTAATCTCAAAGTGCACCAAATCCATGCATTTACAGTTGAAGTCGGAAGTTTATACACCTTAGCCAATTACATTTAAAGTTTTTCACAATTCCTGACATTCCCTGTTGTTGGTCAGTTAGGATCACCACTTTATTTTAAGAATGTGAAATGCCAAAATAATTATAGAGAGAATGATTTCTTTCTTTCATCACATTCCCAGTGGGTCATGAGTTTACATACACTCAATTAGTATTTGGTAGCATTGCCTTTAAGTTGTTTAACTCGGGTAGCCTTCCACAAGCTTCCCACAATAAGTTGGTGAATTTTGGCCCATTCCTCCTAACAGAGCTGGTGTAACTGAGTCAGGTTTGTAGGCCTCCTTGCTCACACACTCTTTTTCAGTTCTGCCCACACATGTTCTATAGGATTGAGGTCAGGGCTTTGTGATGGCCAATCCAATACCTTGACTTTGTTGTCCTTAAGCCATTTTGTCACAACTTTGGAAGTATGCTTGGGGTCACTGTCCATTTGAAATACATCCACAAGTACACCTCCAATTGACTCAAATTATGTCAATTAGCCTATCAGAAGCTTCAAAAGCCATGACATTTTCTGGAATTTTCCAAAGGCACAGTCAACTTAGTGTATGTAAACTTCTGACCCACTGGAATTGATACAATGAATTATAAGTGAAATAATCTATCTGTAAACAATTGTTGGAAAAATTACTTGTGTCTTACACAAAGTAGATGTCCTAACCAACTTTCCAAAACTATAGGTTTGTCATAAAGACATTTGTGGTGTGGTTGTTGAAAAACGAGATTTAATGGCTCCAACCTAAGTGTATGTAAACTTCTGACTTCAACTGTATGTAAACTTGTAGAAAATCATGGCCAAATAGTGGCTAGGCATTCAGGGTACGTGCACAGGGGACCTGACCTCCAGGGGGCCTGACCTCCAGGGGGCCTGACCTCCAGGGGGCCTGACCTCCAGGGGGCCTGACCTCCAGGGGACCTGACCTCCAGGGGGCCTGACCTCCAGTGGGCCTGACCTCCAGGGGGCCTGACCTCCAGGGGGCCTGACCTCCAGGGGGCCTGACCTCCAGGGGGCCCCAATTGATTTTGTTAATCACACTCACAGATATCATTAAAGGTGCAATATGTGGAAATCTCTCAGCCATTTTCTGGTTGCTGAAATTCAAATAGTTTGCCTAATAGTTGACCAAATCTCGGGTTAGGACCCCCCCCCAAAAGGCTAGATCCGGACCTGCTGTCTCCTGTCCCATGGCCAACAGATAGTTTCTCAGGCCTTCCATTTTGAGTTCGGAAAAATATGGACTGAATTTTGCTTTTGTTGATGAGCTACTACATAGTCCGAGGCTGTAGAGAACACAAGCCAAAGCCATTGTCCTCACATAATGGATTGTATAGCAGACTAGATTTACATCCTTCTGTAGCTCAGTTGGTAGAGCATGGCGCTTGTAACGCCAGGGTAGTGGGTTCGATCCCCGGGACCACCCATACGTAGAATGTATGCACACATGACTGTAAGTCGCTTTGGATAAAAGCGTCTGCTAAATGGCATATATATTATATTACATAAAGCACTTTGAGAAATTGTACCAGAGTTAACTCCCATCAGCAACACGATTGTGTTATTTTCTATCCACAAGGTGCTGTCACAAGCATGACTGTTGCTATGGGAAGGCTGAGAATCTGGGTTGTCAGACCAAGACGGACAAGTACCAGTGGACCTGTGAGAACAAGATGTCCAACTGCGGTACAAACTACACATCCCCATAATTCAACACTGTATTTCTGTATGAACTACACATCCCCATAATTCAACACTGTATTTCTGTATGAACTACACATCCCCATAATTCAACACTGTATTTCTGTATGAACTACACATCCCCATAATTCAACACTGTATTTCTGTATGAACTACACATCCCCATAATTCAACACTGTATTTCTGTATGAACTACACATCCCCATAATTCAACACTGTATTTCTGTATGAACTACACATCCCCATAATTCAACACTGTATTTCTGTATGAACTACACATCACCATAATTCAACAATGTATTTCTGTATGAACTACACATCCCATAATGCAACAGTGATACAGTGAGTTAAGTGAAATAATCTGTAAACAATTGTTGGAAAAATTACTTGTGTCCTGCACAAAGTAGATGTCCTAACTGACTTGCCAAATCTATAGTTTGTTAACAAGAAATTTGTGGAGTGGTTGAACAACGAGTTTTAATGACTCCAACCTAAGTGTATGTAAACTTCTGACTTCAACTGTAGCTGTTAATGTTTATTTTTTGGGGGTGGGGGAGGATGCCCACAACCCCCCCCCTACTGGTTGTGGTCTAAGCCCCCACTGTTTTAAAATCCTAGAAATACCATTGTTGGTCAACAGCTTATTTGGCATGCGAAAAGAGCAAAAAATCAAATCTATTCTGAATAAATGTTGGATTGCATCATTTCACACCTAACCCTACACTCGTTAAAAACCCACCACCCTACTCCACTAAATCTATGTAGTCGTACTTCAGGCCAACAGCCTGAAAGGACAGGACACCATCTTCTCAACTCTACACGCTGTCTCTCTTCTCGTTCAACCAAATACTTCTCTGCAGCTGCCACCACAACCTCTATTTTCTGTGACTTATATTCCATCCCTTCAGTGAAGTTGATAACTATTGCTATGAACGCTAAAAAGACAATCTTACTGAAGCATACATCACTCCTCGGCCTATCGCTCTGTTCTGGTACAGATCTACTACTAACACCACTCCCCTCAGGATCCCTCCCTCTGTTCTGGTACAGATCTACTACTAACACCACTCCCCTCAGGATCCCTCCCTCTGTTCTGGTACAGATCTACGACTAACACCACTCCTCTCAGGATCCCTCCCTCTGTTCTGGTACAGATCTACGACTAACACCACTCCTCTCAGGATCCCTCCCTCTGTTCTGGTACAGATCTACTACTAACACCCCTCCTCTCAGGATCCCTCCTCTGTTCTGGTACAGATCTACTACAACACCCCCCTCTCAGATCTACTACTAACACCACTCCTCTCAGGATCCCTCCCTCTGTTCTGGTACAGATCTACTACACACCACCCCTCTCAGGATCCCTCCCTCTGTTCTGGTACAGATCTACTACACACCACCCCTCTCAGGATCCCTCCCTCTGTTCTGGTACAGATCTACTACTAACACCACTCCTCTCAGGATCCCTCCCTCTGTTCTGGTACAGATCTACTACACACCACCCCTCTCAGGATCCCTCCCTCTGTTCTGGTACAGATCTACTACTCACACCACCCCTCTCAGGATCCCTCCCTCTGTTCTGGTACAGATCTACTACTAACACCACTCTCAGGATCCCTCCCTCTGTTCTGGTACAGATCTACTACTAACACCACTCCTCTCAGGATCCCTCCCTCTGTTCTGGTACAGATCTACTACTAACACCACTCCCTCAGGATCCCTCCCTCTGTTCTGGTACAGATCTACTACTAACACCACTCTCAGGATCCCTCCCTCTGTTCTGGTACAGATCTACTACTAACACCACTCCCTCAGGATCCCTCCCTCTGTTCTGGTACAGATCTACTACTAACACCACTCTCAGGATCCCTCCCTCTGTTCTGGTACAGATCTACTACTAACACCACTCCCCTCAGGATCCCTCCCTCTGTTCTGGTACAGATCTACTACTAACACCACTCCCCTCAGGATCCCTCCCTCTGTTCTGGTACAGATCTACTACTAACACCACTCCCCTCAGGATCCCTCCCTCTGTTCTGGTACAGATCTACTACTAACACCACTCCTCTCAGGATCCCTCCCTCTGTTCTGGTACAGATCTACTACTAACACCACTCCTCTCAGGATCCCTCCCTCTGTTCTGGTACAGATCTACTACTAACACCACTCTCAGGATCCCTCCCTCTGTTCTGGTACAGATCTACGACTAACACCACTCCTCTCAGGATCCCTCCCTCTGTTCTGGTACAGATCTACTACTAACACCACTCCCCAGGATCCCTCCCTCTGTTCTGGTACAGATCTACTACTAACACCCCTCCTCTCAGGATCCCTCCCTCTGTTCTGGTACAGATCTACTACTAACACCACTCTCAGGATCCCTCCCTCTGTTCTGGTACAGATCTACGACTAACACCACTCCTCTCAGGATCCCTCCCTCTGTTCTGGTACAGATCTACTACTAACACCACTCCTCTCAGGATTCCTCCCTCTGTTCTGGTACAGATCTACTAGTCACACCACTCCTCTCAGTCCCTCCCTCTGTTCTGGTACAGATCTACTACTAACACCCCTCTCAGGATCCCTCCCTCTGTTCTGGTACAGATCTACTAGTCACACCACTCCTCTCAGTCCCTCCCTCTGTTCTGGTACAGATCTACTACTAACACCACTCCTCTCAGTCCCTCCCTCTGTTCTGGTACAGATCTACTACTAACACCACTCCTCTCAGTCCCTCCCTCTGTTCTGGTACAGATATACTAGTCACACCACTCCTCTCAGTCCCTCCCTCTGTTCTGGTACAGATCTACTACTAACACCACTCCTCTCAGTCCCTCCCTCTGTTCTAGTACAGATCTACTACTAACACCCCTCCTCTCAGGATCCCTCCCTCTGTTCTGGTACAGATCTACTACTAACACCACTCCTCTCAGGATCTCTCCCTCTGTTCTAGTACAGATCTACTACTAACACCCCTCCTATCCCTCTGTAGTGGTACAGATCTACTACTAACACCCCTCCTCTCAGGATCCCTCCCTCTGTTCTGGTACAGATCTACTACTAACACCACTCCTCTCAGGATCCCTCCCTCTGTTCTAGTACAGATCTACTACTAACACCACTCCTCTCAGGATCCCTCCCTCTGTTCTGGTACAGATCTACTACTCACACCACTCCTCTCAGGATCCCTCCCTCTGTTCTAGTACAGATCTACTACTCACACCACTCCTCTCAGGATCCCTCCCTCTGTTCTAGTACAGATCTACTACTAACACCCCTCCTATCCCTCTGTAGTGGTAACCTCTCCTTCTTGGGGTTGGGGAACCCTGCCTTATGATGATATTATACTTCTCCTAACCTCTCCTTAGGGAACCCTGCCTTATGATAATATTACACTTCTCCTAACCTCTCCTTCTTGGGGAACCCTGCCTTATGATAATATTGCACTTCTCCTAACCTCTCCTTCTTGGGGTTGGGGAACCCTGCCTTATGATATTACACTTCTCCTAACCTCTCCTTCTTGGGGAACCCTGCCTTATGATAATATTACACTTCTCCTAACCTCTCCTTCTTGGGGTTGGGGAACCATGCCTTATAATATTACACTTCTCCTAACATCTCCTCCTTGGGGTTGGGGAACCCTGCCTTATGATAATATTACACTTCTCCTAACCTCTCCTTCTTGGGGTTGGGGAACCATGCCTTATAATATTACACTTCTCCTAACATCTCCTTCTTGGGGTTGGGGAACCCTGCCTTATGATAATATTACACTTCTCCTAACTTCTCCTTCTTGGGGTTGGGGAACCCTGCCTTATGATAATATTACACTTCTCCTAACATCTCCTCCTTGGGGAACCCTGCCTTATGATAATATTGCACTTCTTATAACCTCTCCTTCTTGGGGAACCCTGCCTTATGATAATATTACACTTCTCCTAACCTCTCCTTCTTGGGGTTGGGGAACCCTGCCTTATGATAATATTACACTTCTAACCTCTCCTTCTTGGGGTTGGGGAACCCTGCCTTATGATAATATTACACTTCTCCTAACCTCTCCTTCTTGGGGTTGGGGAACCCTGCCTTATGATAATATTACACTTCTAACCTCTCCTTCTTGGGGTTGGGGAACCCTGCCTTATGATAATATTACACTTCTAACCTCTCCTTCTTGGGGAACCCTGCCTTATGATAATATTACACTTCTCCTAACTTCTCCTTCTTGGGGAACCCTGCCTTATGATAATATTACACTTCTCCTAACTTCTCCTTCTTGGGGAACCCTGCCTTATGATAATATTACACTTCTAACCTCTCCTTCTTGGGGTTGGGGAACCCTGCCTCATTATAATATTACACTTCTCCTAACATCTCCTTCTTGGGGAACCCTGCCTTATGATAATATTACACTTCTAACCTCTCCTTCTTGGGGTTGGGGAACCCTGCCTTATGATAATATTACACTTCTCCTAACTTCTCCTTCTTGGGGAACCCTGCCTTGTGATAATATTACACTTCTCCTAACCTCTCCTTCTTGGGGTTGGGGAACCCTGCCTTATGATAATATTACACTTCTCCTAACCTCTCCTCCTTGGTGGAACCCTGCCTTATGATAATATTACACTTCTCCTAACCTCTCCTTCTTGGGGTTGGGAACCCTGCCTTATGATAATATTACACTTCTCCTAACCTCTCCTTCTTGGGGTTGGGGAACCCTGCCTTATGATAATATTACACTTCTCCTAACCTCTCCTTCTTGGGGAACCCTGCCTTGTGATAATATTACATGTCTCCTAACTTCTCCTTCTTGCCCTCTCAAGGGATGCCATTTTCCTGACCTCCCTGAAAGTGTACAAAAATGCATTGTTGTGGTTGCCATGCCAACCAACATAATACAATGTCAATGAAGAAGAGGCATTACAGTTTGTTCTGCTTGTATTTATAATTCAATTCGAGGATACATTTACACACACAGGTTACATCCAGATGATGACGCAACAATACACTCATATAGTTTACTTCTGATGTCAATCCAGACCAGCCCTTCTCCTGAGGTTAAAAAGAGAATGGCTGTCATAATCCTACTGGGCAAAAAAAACCCTGTGGTTGAATCAACGTCGTTTCCACGTCATTTCAACCAAAAAACGTCAAAGCGATGACGTTGAATCAACGTGGAAAAACTGATTGGATTTGAAAAAAAGTATTTAAATGTTTTGAGAATTTGATTTTTTTTTAAAATTGGGGACCTAAATCCAATGACATGGTGAAATGTTTTGTTGATTTCACATTGAATTCACAACCAAATCTGAATTAAAAGTAGACGTTGAACTGACGTCTGTGCCCAGTGGGATGATTCTATGGACACACGTTGTATTCAATAGGATATAGCCCACAGGGCATTATTCTCTGGATGCTGTACTACTCGTAAACAGGAAGGAGGCGGGGCAGGTTGTATTTCAGATCAACTTATCAATGTACCTTGTACAACGTGTAATAGGTGATCCAGATGTGCCTTCTTTGCACATCTCACTCATCAGTTTCAACAGCAGGGCAGAGACACTGTTCAACAACGTAAACTGTAGACCTATCTGACCTCTGACCTCTGTGAACTGTTGTAATGGTATATGTAAATGTTATGATACTGTAGTGTTTAAAGGGGGGATCTGCAGTTGTAATGGTATATGTAAATATGTTATGATACTGTAGTGTTTAAAGGGGGGATCTACTGTTGTAATGGTATATGTAAATATGTTATGATACTGTAGTGTTTAAAGGGGGAATCTGCAGTTGTAACATACATTTTTAGACTTATATAAATGAATAGTACTGTATATCCCTATTGATTCTTGAAAACTATTAATTTATATTCCCTCATAAGATTATTTCAACTGTCACACTCCATCAGAACTACAAAATATAAGTTTGTTTTCCTCCAATGTTTGGAAACATTGTAAATGTAAACAAACCCCGTATAGCCTAAAAACATGGTTAAAATCATCATTTTGAGATCATGAATGGTCAGTCCATAGCAGATCATTTTGAGATCATGAATGGGCAGTCCATAGCTAAAATGATCATTTTGAGATCATGAATAGTCAGTCCATAGCTAAAATGATCATTTTGAGATCATGAATGGTCAGTCCATAGCAGATCATTTAGAGATCATGAATGGCCAGTCCATAGCAGATAATTCTGAGATCATGAATGGCCAGTCCATAGCAGATAATTCTGAGATCATGAATGGCCAGTCCATGAATCATTTAGATATCATGAATGGTCAGTCCAGCAGATCATTTTGAGACCATGAATGGTCAGCCCATAGCAGATCATGAATGGTCAGATCAGATCATTTAGAGATCATGAATGGCCAGTCCATAGCAGATCATTTAGAGATCATGAATGGCCAGTCCATAGCAATCATGAATGGTCAGTCAATAGCAGATTTTAGAGATCATGAATGGTCAG
>NW_025744835.1:0-5267 GCF_021184085.1 Oncorhynchus gorbuscha
TGGCTTCCAACACTCTACTCAGCAAACTGGATGCAGTCTATCACAGTGCCATCCGTTTTGTCACTAAAGCACCTTATACCACCCACCACTGCGACCTGTATGCTCTAGTCGGCTGGCCCTCACTACATATTCGTCGCCAGACCCACTGGCTCCAGGTCATCTACAAGTCCATGCTAGGTAAAGCTCCGCCTTACCTCAGTTCACTGGTCACGATGGCAACACCCATCCGTAGCACGCGCTCCAGCAGGTGTATCTCACTGATCATCCCTAAAGCCAACACATCATTTGGCCGCCTTTCGTTCCAGTACTCTGCTGCCTGTGACTGGAACGAATTGCAAAAATCGCTGAAGTTGGAGACTTTTATCTCCCTCACCAACTTCAAACATCAGCTATCCGAGCAGCTAACCGATCGCTGCAGCTGTACATAGTCTATAGGAAAATAGCCCACCCATTTTCACCTACCTCATTCCCATACTTTTTTATACTGTTTTTATTTATTTATTTTTCTGCTCTTTTGCACACCAATATCTCTACCTGTACATGACCTGATCATTTATCACTCCAGTGTTAATCTGCAAAACTGTATTATTCGCCTACCTCCTCATGCCTTTTGCACACATTGTATATAGACTGCCCATTTTTTTTTTCTACTGTGTTACTGACTTGTTAATTGTTTATTCCATGTGTAACTCTGTGTTGTCTGTTCACACTGCTATGCTTTTATCTTGGCCAGGTCGCAGTTGCAAATGAGAACTTGTTCTCAACTAGCCTACCTGGTTAAATAAAGGTGAAATAAAAAAATAAAAAAAATAAAAACCTGATTATCTAATTTCATGTCATGAAGATACCCGATAGACAGCACATTAGAACTTATGATTAATGCATTTCCTTTTAACCTGAACATTGCTGGCAATGACATGGCAGATGATGGGATTAGCTGAGGAGAGGAGTGCCCATTATGGCCGAGCTGCAGAGATCTAACTGGACATCCATGATACTGCTGGACACTGGACCTGCCCAGTCCTCACTGGGAGGAGAAAGTACATCATTTAGAGAACAGATAAATGCATTCCTCCCCTCCCATCATCATCTGCTGGCCACAATAACCCAGGTCTGGGTGGCAGGTAGCCAATCATTTAGAGCGTTGGGCCAGTAACCAAAAGGTTGCTGGTTCAAATACGTGAGACGACAAGGTGAAAAAAGCTGTTGATGTGCCCTTGAGCAAGAATCTTCAAGCTAATTTGCTCCAGGGGTGTTGGAATACTACCTGAGTAATGCAGTGGTCTAAGGCACTGCATCTCAGTGCTAGAGGCGTCACTACAGAACCTGGTTCGATACCAGGCTGTATCACAACTGGACGTGATTGGGAGTCCCATAGTCCGGCGCACAATTGGCCCAGCGTCGTCCAGGTTTAGCCGGGGTAGGCCGTTGTTCTTAACTGACTTGTCTAGTTAAAGGTTAAATAAAAAAAATACTATGGCTGACCCTGTAAAACAACACATTCCACTGCACCTATCTGATGTACAGTGCATTCAGAAAGTATTCAGAGCCTTTGACTTTATCCACATTTTGTTACGTTACAGCCTTATTCTAAAATGCAATAAAGAAAATAATTTCTCATCAATCTACACACAATACCCCATAATGACAAAGTGAAAACGGCTTTTATAAATATTCACACAAGTATTCAGACCATTTGGCATTAGATCGAAATTGAGCTCAGGTGCAAACTGTTTCCATTGATCATCCTTGAGGTGTTTCTACAACTTGATTGGAGTCCACCTGTGGTACATTAAATTGATTGGACATGATATAGAAAGGCACGCACCTGTCTATATAACGTCCCACAGTTGACAGTGTATGTCAGAGCAAATACCAAAGCCATGAGGTCAAAGGAATTGTGTTGATGCACAGATCTGGGAAAGTTAACAAACATTTCTGCAGCATTGAAGGTCCCCAAGAACACAGTGGCCTCCATCATTCTTAAATGGAAGAAGTTTGGAACCACAAGACTCTTCCTAGAGCTGGTCAGGGAGTTGACCAAGAACCCGATGGTCACTCTGACAGAGCTCCTCTGTGGAGATGGGAGAACCTCCCAGAAGGACTACCATCTCTGCAGCACTCCACCAATCAGGCCTTTATGTTAGAGTGGCCAGACGGAAGACATTCTTCAGTAAAAGGCACACAATAGCCCACTTGGAGTTTGCTAAAAGGCACCTAAAGGACTCTCACACCAAGAGAAACAAGATTGGTCTGGTCTGGTGAAACCAAGATCGAACTCTTTGGCCTGAATGCCAAGTGTCACATCTGGAGGAAACCTTGCACCATCTCTATGGTGAAGCATGGTGGTGGCAGCATCATGCTGTGGGGATGTTTTTCAGGGGCAGGGACTGGGAGACTAGTCAGGATCGAGGGAAAGGGGAACAGAGCAAAGTACAGAGAGATCCTTGATGAAAACCTCCTCCAGAGTGCTCAGGATCTCCGACTGGGGAGAAGGTTCACCTTCCAACTGGACACAGCAAGACAACGTAGGAGTGACATCTGGACAAGTCTCTGAATGTCCTTGAGTGGCCCAGCAAGAACCCGGACTTGAACCCGATCGAACATCTCTGGAGAGACATCTCTGTGCAGCGACGCTCCCCATCCAACCTGATAGAGCTTGAGAGCATCTACAGAGAAGAATTTGGCACATCAAATACAGGTGTGCCAAGCTTGTAGCGTCATACCCAAGAAGACTCAAGGTTGTAATCGCTGCCAAACGTGCTTCAACAAAGTACTGAGTAAAGGGTCTGAATACTTTGCAAAAATGTCTAAAAACCTGTTTTTGATTTGTCATCATTGGGTATTGTGTGTATATAGAGGGGAAAAAAACATTTCATCCATTTTAGAATAAGGCTGTAACGTAACAAAATGTGGAAAAAGTCAAAGGGACTGAGTACTTTGTGACAATAAAACATTTATATTTTTGGGGTACTGGATGTAGTCAGAGTACTGCGGCAGGTAGCCGCAGTTAGAGCGTTGGCGCCAGGAACCGAAAGGTTGCTGGATCGAATCCCCAAGCTGACAAGGTAAAAGGTAAACATCTGTCGTTCAGCCCCTGAGCAAGGTAGTTAACCCGCGCCGAAGACGGGGTGTCGATTAAGGCAGCCCACCCCCCCCGCACCTCTCTGATTGAGAGGGGTTGGGTTAAATGCCGAATACACATTTCAGTTGACCGCATTCAGTTGTACAACTGACTAGGTATCCCCTTTCCCTACTGTTGCAGCACAGAAAATATCCCACAGGATCCCACAGCTAAAGAACTCAACATCATGTAGTACAGGGGTGTCAAAGTCAAATGGACGGAGGGCCAAATAAAAAATTTAGCTACAAGCCGAGGGCCGGACTGTTCGAATGTTCATTGAAAATTTTTTAAATGACGCATATAGTCTAGTGAACCTAATTGAACCTACTGAAAACCTAACAAATATATTCCAATATGATCAGATAAATAAAGCAATATTTTCTTATGGCTCTGTCAGTAATCTTTAATTTTCAACAGACACAAAAGACAAATTTCCTTTATATAAAAATCCCCATAACATGAACATTAAATGAAAGAAACCGGTATTCAAGGCACCATCAGTAGCCTATATTTTCTATTTTAGCAAAAGTGGGCTAAATTTACTTCAAAGAAAAAAACAATAATAGCAATTTTCTATCATCCACTCAACTGAAATATTTTTAAAATATAATTGGATTGAAATACAATAAAATAAAGTGCAAAAATCTATTAATCAAAAACAACACTTTGTTTAAGGAGAAGTAACATGCAGTGAAAACAAATATTAAACTTTAACTTTTAAACTTGAACTGAGTAAAAACTCTAAATATGTGATTGCACAGTAATGTTCACTTGTTTGAGGTTGAGGGTGATACTTGGTGGTGTCCCATCTTTTCCACAAGTTCATCAATTCAATCAACAGACAAATCTCCTCACGAAGCTCGAAACATCTTTGAAGCACCTTTCCCTGGCTTAGCCATCGCACCTCTGTGTGATAAGGCAAATCACCATGCTCCGTTTCTAACTCCGTCAGAAATGCCTTGAACTGGCGTGCTTTCTCTGATAAAGTTAACTGTCGTGATGATGCTCATTATGCTCCATTTTCAAGGCTTTGATAACGCTTCCCGGTGTATGATACAATGATAAGCTGTCAGCTCACCTGTCGCGTTTTCCTCTTGCATCTTTTCGTATTTTCCCCACCAGTCCGCTCCTGTGTCCACACATCGCAGGTGCTCCGTCGGTTGTCAAACCCACGAGTTTTTAAGGCAGCTCCATCTCATTTACACATCTTGACACCTCTTCATACAAATCATGCCCCGTAGTTGTGCCATGCATAGGACGTAAAGCCAAAAACTCCTCTGTCACGCTTAGGCTGGAGTCCACTCCGCGGATGAAAATTGACAACTGGGCAATGTCAGAAATGTCGGTGCTCTCATCCACAGCCAAGGAATATGCAATGAAATCTTTTCCTTTTTCACAAGCTGCTCTTTTAGATTGATGGACAACTGGTCTACTCTCTCGGCAATGGTGTTTCTGCTCAGACTCACATTTAAAAAGAGTTGCCTTTTTCTGGGCAAACTTCGTCACAAACTTTAATCATGCAGTTTTTGATGAAATCCCCCTCCGTAAATGGCCGGGCTGATTTAGCGATCTCTTCTGCCAAAATAAAACTGGCCTTGACAGCAGCCTGGCCTTGTGATTTGGCTTTTTGAACAGAGCCTGTCGAGATTTGAGGCCTCGTTTTAATTCCTCTGCCTTTTGTAGCCTTTGTTCCATGTCCATATTCTTGTTTTTGTCCGCGTGTTTCGTTTCATAATGTCGTCTCAGATTATACTCTTTCAGTACCGCCACACTTTCTCCACACAGAAGACACACAGGTTTTCCAGCTACCTCCGTGAACAAATACTCCGACTCCCACCTTGTTTGAAACCCCGGTTCTCAGTGTCCACCTTCCGTTTTGCCATTTTTGATGGGTATCTGAAAGTTAATTTTACTGTGATGCTGACAACTGCTGTGCCAATAAATATTGAAATGAAGCAGCCTACTGCTCGGTGCGTCACCGTTGCATTGTGGGAAATGTAGTATTGGTGCAAAGATCTGCCGGGCTGCCGGCTTGCTGCGGTCTGCGGGCCGGTTCTAATAATAAATCAAGATCATCCCAGGGGCCGTAAAAAACCTTCTCGCGGGCCGGATGTGGCCCGCGGGCCTTGACTCTGACATATGT
>NW_025744836.1:0-5261 GCF_021184085.1 Oncorhynchus gorbuscha
CAAGATTCCAGTGCTACAGAGGAAGCAGCAGCTGGATTTGAAAGGATAGCTAGATTCCAGTGCTACAGAGGAAGCAGCAGCTGGATTTTACAGGATAGCTAGATTCCAGTGCTACAGAGGAAATAGCAGCTGGATTTTAAAGAATATCTAGATTCCAGTGCTACAGAGGAAATAGCAGCTGGATTTTACAGGATAGCTAGATTCCAGTGCTACAGAGGAAATAGCAGCTGATTTCACAGGATGGCTAGATTACAGTGCGACAGAGGAAGCAGCAGCTGGATTTTACAGGAGAGCTAGATTCCAGTGCTACAGAGGAAGCAGCAGCTGGATTTGAAAGAATAGCTAGATTCCAGTGCTACAAAAGAAGCAGCAGCTGGATTTGAAAGAATAGCTAGATTCCAGTGCTACAGAGGAAGCAGCAGCTGGATTTTACAGGAGAGCAAGATACCAGTGCTACAGAGGAAGCAGCAGCTGGATTTGAAAGAATAGCTAGATTCCAGTGCTACAGAGGAAGCAGCAGCTGGATTTGAAAGAATAGCTAGATTCCAGTGCTACAAAGGAAGCAGCAGCTGGATTTGAAAGAATAGCTAGATTCCAGTGCTACAGAGGAAGCAGCAGCTGGATTTGAAAGAATAGCTATATTCCAGTGCTACAGAGGAAGCAGCAGCTGGATTTGAAAGAATAGCTAGATTCCAGTGCTACAGAGGAAGCAGCAGCTGAATTTTACAGCAAGATTCCAGTGCTACTAGATTCCAGTGCTACAGTGAGGAAGCAGCAGCTGGATTTTACAGGATAGCTAGATTCCAGTGCTACAGAGGAAATAGCAGCCTGATTTCACAGGATGGCTAGATGACAGAGGAAGCAGCAGCTGGATTTGAAAGAATAGCTAGATTCCAGTTCTACAGAGGAAGCAGCAGCTGTATTTTACAGGATAGCTAGATTCCAGTGCTACAGAGGAAATAGCAGCCTGATTTCACAGGATGACTAGATTACAGTGCTACAGAGGAAGCAGCAGCTGGATTTTACAGTAGAGCTAGATTCCAGTGCTACAGAGGAAGCAGCAGCTGGATTTGAAAGAATAGCTAGATTCCAGTGCTACAGAGGAAGCAGCAGCTGGATTTGAAAGAATAGCTAGATTCCAGTGCTACAAAGGAAGCAGCAGCTGGATTTGAAAGAATAGCTAGATTCCAGTGCTACAGAGGAAGCAGCAACTGGATTTGAAAGAATAGCTAGATTCCAGTGCTACAGAGGAAGCAGCAGATGGATTTGAAAGAATAGCTAGATTCCAGTGCTACAGAGGAAGCAGCAGCTGGATTTGAAAGAATAGCTAGATTCCAGTGCTACAGAGGAAGCAGCAGCTGAATTTTACAGGATAGCTAGATTCCAGTGCTACAGAGGAAGCAGCAGCTGGATTTTACAGGATAGCTAGATTCCAGTGCTACAGAGGAAATAGCAGCCTGATTTCACAGGATGGCTAGATGACAGAGGAAGCAGCAGCTGGATTTGAAAGAATAGCTAGATTCCAGTTCTACAGAGGAAGCAGCAGCTGTATTTTACAGGATAGCTCGATTCCAGTGCTACAGAGGAAATAGCAGCTGGATTTTACAGGATAGCTAGATTCCAGTGCTACAGAGGAAACAGCAGCTCGGTTTTACAGTATTGTGTCTTTGGCTATGCCGGATTAAGGTATATGAAATGCTATTCAATCAAATAATTTCTCTGTAATTAATATTACCTGATTGAGCTAATCATGTAAATAGTTAACTAGGAAGTCGGGGCACCACAAAATAATGTTTTTAGAGCTGTTATCTTCCGAATAAACTCTTAAAGACCTGGTAATATTTTACATCAATAGCAGTCAATATTTAATCGTCACCTTATTTAGACTCATCTGAAAGTTGTAAATCTTCACGAACCCTGGCTAACAAGTTGAATCAGCAATACCAAATTTGGTTAAATCATTTATTTACTAAATACCTAAATTATCACACAGAATTACATATACACAGAATGTATCATACATTGATTACAAATTATGTCATAAAGGAAAATGTCCCTGGCGGACTTAACAGATATGACAGCTGGTTACACAAAGAAAGCGGAGTTGGGTTTTGAATGAAAGAGTGGGAAGACTGAGGAACAAAGGGAGAAGCTATGGCTCTATCTGGCCATAGGCAGATACTCTATCGTAAATACAGAATCTTATGCATTCTAAATAACCGCCCATTTGGAAAAGGAAAATGCAATAAATATTTACTCTGAGCTGCGCTTCGATCGGTTGGTCAATGATGGGAAGCCGGGTAGTCCTTTGAAGAAAGTCTGGTGGTAGAATGGATACTTGGTAGTACTGTCATCGTGTGGTAGAAGAGATACTCTGCACGTCCTCTCCTAGCCCACGTCTACAGTTGCTGTGCTAACACAACGGCTAGGAGGTATCACTTCTTTAGGGAATAAGAGTTTAAAGTTCATACCAAGTTGCCATACTTTAAGCTCATGCTATGTTCTGGCTGGTATAGTCGAAATTCATCCTTTCGGGGTGTTGACCGCCATCTTCACGTTGAAATTCGATGCTGATTTCGTTAGGCTATTATCTGAGCCCTTTCAACATAGGACCGTCATCCTAACGTCCTCGGAACAGAGAGTTACATTTTTGTCAAGGGGCTTATATAGGATTGGGAGAGAGGGCCGTGTTTCATAGTTTTACAACCAGTGTCTGTTCACATGGGCGGGGCCACTGAGTTGAGCATAGTTCACTCATGGAAACCAATTCTCTCCTTTAGGAGCTAAAAATTACATTTAATCTTTTCACAAATAAATTCATATTTAAACATTAAATTGCACAACAATTCCATGTGAATCTGATAACTAGAATGTGTAGATTTTCCAAAATACAGATTATGTCGTCCTATCATCAGTAATCATGTCTCCGACGCCAACTAAACTTACATCATATTCATCAAGTACCAACGCATATTTTCAATTGGTTGGATTACCGAAAATATGGTTCCGTTACCCATCTTTTAATGTCACCAGACTCTCTCTCAATGTTAACAAAGGGATTTTCAATAGTAACATCGGTAGAGTAGAGAGAGGAAAAAGGGGAAAGGTATTTATGGGGGTGGATTAGCTGGATTTTACAGGAGAGCTACATTCCAGTCCTACCTTGGAAATAGCAGCTGGATTTTACAGGAGAGCTACATTCCAGTCCTACAGTGGAAATAGCAGCTGGATTTTACAGGAGAGCTACATTCCAGTCATACAGAGGAAATAGCAGCTGGATTTTACAGGAGAGCTACATTCCAGTCCTACAGAAGAAGTAGAAGCTGGATTTTACAGGAGAGCTACATTCCAGTCCTACAGAGGAAATAGCAGCTGGATTTTACAGGAGAGCTACATTCCAGTCCTACAGAAGAAGCAGAAGCTGGATTTTACAGGAGAGCTACATTCCAGTCCTACAGAGGAAATAGCAGCTGGATTTTACAGGAGAGCTACATTCCAGTCCTACAGAAGAAGCAGAAGCTGGATTTTACAGGAGAGCTACATTCCAGTCCTACAGAAGAAGCAGAAGCTGGATTTTACAGGAGAGCTACATTCCAGTCCTACAGAAGAAGCAGAAGCTGGATTTTACAGGAGAGCTACATTCCAGTCCTACAGAAGAAGCAGAAGCTGGATTTTACAGGTGAGCTACATTCCAGTCCTACAGAGGAAATAGCAGCTGGATTTTACAGGAGAGCTACATTCCAGTCCTACAGAAGAAGCAGAAGCTGGATTTTACAGGAGAGCTACATTCCAGTCCTACAGAGGAAATAGCAGCTGGATTTTACAGGAGAGCTACATTCCAGTCCTACAATGGAAATAGCAGCTGGATTTTACAGGATAGCTACATTCCAGTCCTACAGTGGAAATAGCAGCTGGATTTTACAGGAGAGCTACATTCCAGTCCTACAGTGGAAATAGCAGCTGGATTTTACAGGAGAGCTACATTCCAGTCCTACAGAGGAAATAGCAGCTGGATTTTACAGGAGAGCTAGATTCCAGTCCTACAGTGGAAATAGCAGCTGGATTTTACAGGAGAGCTACATTCCAGTCCTACAGTGGAAATAGCAGCTGGATTTTACAGGAGAGCTACATTCCAGTCCTACAGTGGAAATAGCAGCTGGATTTTACAGGAGAGCTACATTCCAGTCCTACAGAGGAAATAGCAGCTGGATTTTACAGGAGAGCTAGATTCCAGTCCTACAGTGGAAATAGCAGCTGGATTTTACAGGAGAGCTACATTTACATTTACATTTAAGTCATTTAGCAGACGCTCTTATCCAGAGCGACTTACAAATTGGTGCATTCACCTTATGACATCCAGTGGAACAACCACTTTACAATAGTGCATCTAAATATTTTAAGGGGGGGGGGGTGAGAAGGTTACTTTTATCCTATCCTAGGTATTCCTTAAAGAGGTGGGGTTTCAGGTGTCTCCGGAAGGTGGTGATTGACTCCCGCTGTCCTGGCGTCGTGAGGGAGTTTGTTCCACCATTGGGGAGCCAGAGCAGCCGAACAGTTTTGACTGAGCTGAGCGGGAACTGTACTTCCTCAGTGGTAGGAAAGCGAGCAGGCCAGAGGTGGATGAACGCAGTGCCCTTTTTGGGTGTAGGGCCTGATCAGAGCCTGGAGGTACTGAGGGTGCCGTTCCTCATACAGCTCCGTAGGCAAGCACCATGGTCTTGTAGCGGATGCGAGCTTCAACTGGAAGCCAGTGGAGAGAGCGAGAGCAGGGTGACGAGAGAACTTGGGAAGGTTGAACACTAGACGGGCTGCGGCGTTCTGGGATGAGTTGTAGGGGTTTAATGGCACAGGCAGGAGCCCAGCCAACAGCGAGTTGCAGTAATCCCAGACGGGAGATGACAAGTGCCTGGATTAGGACCTGCGCCGCTTCCTGTGTGAGGCAGGGTCGTACTCTGCGGATGTTGTAGAGCATGAACCTACAGGAACGGGCCACCGCCTTGATGTTAGTTGAGAACGACAGTTTGTTGTCCAGATCACGCCAAGGTTCTTAGCACTCTGGGAGGAGGACACAATGGAGTTGTCAACCGTGATGGCGAGATCATGGAACGGGCAGTCCTTCCCCGGGAGGAAGAGCAGCTCCGTCTTGCCGAAGTTCAGCTTGAGGTGGTGATCCGTCATCCACACTGATATGTCTGCCAGACATGCAGAGATGCGATTCGCCACCTGGTCATCAGAAGGGGGAAAGGAGAAGATTAATTGTG
>NW_025744837.1:0-5248 GCF_021184085.1 Oncorhynchus gorbuscha
AAGTGATAACGCTCGAAGCCGGTGTTTGGAGGATATATTGGCACGGGTGTTGTTAGACCCAAGACAAAGTCAATACCGATGTTCCGTGACTTGATGGATGGAGAACAGGAAACAAGGTGAAGAGGGTGACACCGGGCAGCCGAACATTCTGCCAATCGAACCGAGATGCTTCATATGCACCACGTTGGGCTCAGATTCACCACGCAGTGTAAGTGTGTTGTGTCTGATGCACCACCACGCGAGTGTGTGAGTTTGTTCTCAGATTCACCACGCAGTGGTGTGTGAAATGTTTCGCAATGCAACGCCACGCAATGTGTGTGTTGTGTCTTGGTTGTGTTGGATACTGTACGTGTGTTTTTCTGGCTGTTCAGAGGCAGGGAGTGTGACTTCTCTCTGTGGAAAACGGGATCTGAGAAGTTATGCCACTGTCCACACATTCTTCAAAATGGATTTCAAGCGTGTTTTCTCTCTGCGGGCTGGCAGTGTTGCAATTGTTCTGCCCTTACACAGAGAATGCTTTCATTAAAGGCTCAGTGAAATCAAATGAAGTTTTCGTTGTATCATATTGCTCTACAGCTTTCTAATCAGCAGGTTTGCAAGGGCGGAAGTTTCAGCTTTCCATCGTGACATCACCATGCAGTAAATTGGTTAGTAGACCAATAGAGAGAAATAGTAATGGCGTCTTTTTGTAAGCACCAACTCCGCATTGTTCGCTGGACAAAAGCCTATGGCGAAGATGAATGGTATTTTTGTAGGTTCTTGGATGAACTCTGAAAATAAGGTCTGTTGTAAACACAGGCTTAGGAAATATTCTTCAAAATCAGCAAAAAGTGATGTTATGTAATTTAAAAAAAAAAGTACATAATTCATAAAGCTCATGTTAACTGACTGCTATGATCTCACAGAACAAAAACATTACAAGACATCCTAATCATGTGTTAACCTCAGACCCTATTTTTAATTGTTAATTCCAAAACCCTATTCTTTCCCCATAGGGATGGCTGAACAAACCAGAGCTAACTCGTTTCTGGATTTTAGGACAACAAACTGGCGAGCTGTATAATGATAGAGTTCCAAACCTCCCTGCCAATAACAGCTACTTTCAGTTTACCCCACTTCCAGACAGCGTTAGCAAAATGTTTGAGAAAGCTATTTTTGCCAATTTTTATGGTAATCTATTACACTAAAGTACTTAATTGTTACCCAGAAATGATTTAATATTGATATAAATATGACTACATGGCCTTTTAAAGTCTTCAAGTGCCTTTTTCCCCCTCCTCTGTTGTGCTCCTCTGTTAACTTAGGATACGCCTGGAGTGTAGCACACACGCAAATATGCATGCGCACACTTTTCCTTTTAGAACCGGTCAAATGTCCTCACTAGTCTGAATTCTCCTTGGTTTACTATTCTGTAAGGACTTCTGGTTCTCACAAGTATCGTGAAACAAAAACACCCACACATACAGAGGGTGTTTGGCCAAACTATTAATGTCATGTTCCCTGTGCAGCTCTCAGGATTTTACAATCCATGACCTTCAAATTGAACCTTCCCACCACCACTCGCACACCACCACTCACACACCACCACTCACACACCACCACTCACACACCGTCACTCACACACCACCACTCACACACCACCACTCACACAAACAACCTCTTGTTTTCTTCGGTTCCCTTTCTTCCCTTCACCTTGCTTTAATATTAATAAAAAGTAGAAGACACAGAAATGTTTGTATTTTTGTACAGGCCTCATCTTTCTTCCTTCACGGTCAAATTCAGATTTTCTTATCAACGTTAGGCGTTTCCAGACATTGTAAAATATGAGATCTACAGTAGGATTATTTCTCCTCTTCCACATCATCCTTAAAGGATCATGTCAGGAGCACACATACAACAGCAACCAGACAGGCACAGCAGGCCAGATGGAAACAGCAAATGTGTGAGTAAACTTTCCAAATGTTGATAAAACCAAATACACAGGCAGTTAGGAAAAAACAAAGGCTCGCTAACAGAAATTTGCATCCTGTAGCACAAACTCCAAAAAGTTCTGGGACACTGTAAAGTCCATGGAGAATAAGAGCACCTTCTCCCAGCTGCCCACTGCACTGAGGCTAGGAAACACTGTCTTCACCGAAAAATCCATGATAATTGAACATTTCAATAAGCATTTTTCACGGCTGGCCTTGCTTTCCACCTGGCTACCCCTACCCCGGTCAACAGCCCTGCAACCCCCACAGCAACTTGCCCAAGACTCCCCCTTTTCTCTTTCACCCAAATCCAGATAGCTGATGTTCTGAAAGAGCTGCAAAATCTGGACCCCTACAAATCAGCCAGGCTAGACAATCTGGACCATCTCTTTATAAAATTATCCGCCGAAATTGTTGCAACCCCTATTACTAGCCTGTTCAACCTCCTTCGCATTGTCTGAGCTCCCCAAAGATTGGAAAGGTGCCGCTGTCATCGCCCTTTTCAAAGGGGGAGACACTCTAGACCCAAACTGCTACAGACCTATTTCTATCCTACCCTTCCTTTCTAAGGTCTTCGAAAGCCAAGTTAACAAACAGATCACCGACCATTTAGAATCCCACCGTACCTTCTCCACTACGCAATCTGGTTTCCGAGCTGGTCATGGGTGCACCACCACCATGCTCCTAAACAATATCATAACCGCCATCGATAAGAGACAATACTGTGCAGCTGTATTCATCGACCTGGCAAAGGCTTTCGACTCAGTCAATCACTACATTTTTATCGGCAGACTCAACAGCCTTGGTTTCTCAAATGACTGCCTCGCCTGGTTCACCAACTACTTCTCAGACAGAGTTCAGTGTGTCAAATCGGAGGGCCTGTTGTCCGGACCACTGGCAGTCTCTATGGGAGCACCACAGGTTCAATTCTCGGCCTACTCGTTTTCTCTGTATAAATCAATGATGTCGCTCTTGCTGCTGGTGATTCTCTGATCCACCTCTACGCAGACAACACCATTTTGTATACTTCTAGCCCTTCCTTGGACACTATGTTAACTAACCTCCAGACGAGCTTCAATGCCATACAACTCTCCTTCCGTGGCCTCCAACTGCTCTTAAATGCAAGTAAAACTAAATGCATGCTCTTCAACCGATCGCTGCCCACACCTGCCCGCCTGTCCAGCATCACTACTCTGGACGGTTCTGACTTAGAATATGTGGACAACTACAAATACCCATGTGTCTGGTTAGACTGTAAACTCTCCTTCCAGACTAATATTAAGCATCTACAATCCAAAATGAAATCTAGAATCAGCTTCCTATTTCGCAACAAAGCACCCTTCACTCATGCTGCCAAACATACCCTCGTAAAACTGACTATACATTTACATTTAAGTCATTTAGCAGACGCTCTTATCCAGAGCGACTTACAAATTGGTGCATTCACCTTATGACATCCAGTGGAACAGCCACTTTACAATAGTGCATCTAAATATTTTAAGGGGGAGGGGGTGAGAAGGATTACTTATCCTATCCTAAGTATTCCTTAAAGAGGTGGGGTTTCAGGTGTCTCCGGAAGGTGGTGATTGACTCCGCTGTCCTGGCGTCGTGAGGGAGTTTGTTCCACCATTGGGAGCCAGAGCAGCGAACAGTTTTGACAGCTGGGCTGAGCGGGAACTGTACTTCCTCAGTGGTAGGGAGACGAGCAGGCCAGAGGTGGATGAACGCAGTGCCCTTATTTGGGTGTAGGGCCTGATCAGAGCCTGGAGGTACTGAGGTGCCGTTCCCTCACAGCTCCGCAGGCAAGCACCATGGTCTTGTAGCGGATGCGAGCTTCAACTGGAAGCCAGTGGAGAGAGCGGAGGAGCCGGTGACGTGAGAGAACTTGGGAAGGTTGAACACTAGACGGGCTGTTATTTGCGCTTTCTGGATGAGTTGTAGGGGTTTAATGGCACAGGCAGGGAGCCCAGCCAACAGCGAGTTGCAGTAATCCAGACGGGAGATGACAAGTGCCTGGATTAGGACCTGCGCCGCTTCCTGTGTGAGGCAGGGTCGTACTCTGCGGATGTTGTAGAGCATGAACCTACAGGAACGTGCCACCGTCTTGATGTTAGTTGAGAACGACAGGGTGTTGTCCAGGATCACACCAAAGGTTCTTAGCGCTCTGGGAGGAGGACACAATGGAGTTGTCAACCGTGATGGCGAGATCATGGAACGGGCAGTCCTTCCCCGGGAGGAAGAGCAGCTCCGTCTTGCCGAAGTTCAGCTTGAGGTGGTGATCCGTCATCCACACTGATATGTCTGCCAGACATGCAGAGATGCGATTCGCCACCTGGTCATCAGAAGGGGAAAGGAGAAGATTAATTGTGTGTCGTCTGCATAGCAATGATAGGAGAGACCATGTGAGGTTATGACAGAGCCAAGTGACTTGGTGTATAGCGAGAATAGGAGAGGGCCTAGAACAGAGCCCTGGGGGACACCAGTGGTGAGAGCGCGTGGTGAGGAGACAGATTCTCGCCACGCCACCTGGTAGGAGCGACCTGTCAGGTAGGACGCAATCCAAGCGTGGGCCGCGCCGGAGATGCCCAACTCCGGCGCGGTGGAGAGGTGGAGAGGAGGATCTGATGGTTCACAGTATCGAAGGCAGCCGATAGGTCTAGAAGGATGAGAGCAGAGGAGAGAGAGTTAGCTTTAGCGGTGCGGAGCGCTCCGTGATACAGAGAAGAGCAGTCTCAGTTGAATGACTAGTCTTGAAACCTGACTGATTTGGATCAAGCAGGTCATTCTGAGAGATAGCGGGAGAGCTGACCAAGGATGGCACGTTCAAGAGTTTTGGAGAGAAAAGAAAGAAGGGATACTGGTCTGTAGTTGTTAACATCGGAGGGATCGAAGGGTAGGTTTTTTCAGAAGGGGTGCAACTCTCGCTCTTCTTGAAGACGGTTTAGCCAGCGTCAGATAAGTTGATGAGCGAGGTGAGGTAAGGGAGAAGGTCTCCGGAAATGGTCTGAGAAGAGAGGAGGGGATAGGGTCGAGCGGGCAGGTTGTTGGGCGGCCGGCCGTCACAAGACGCGAGATTTCATCTGGAGAGAGAGGGGAGAAAGAGGTCAGAGCACAGGGTAGGGCAGTGTGAGCAGAACCAGCAGTGTCGTTTGACTTAGCAAACGAGGATCGGATGTCGTCGACCTTCTTTTCAAAATGGTTGACGAAGTCATCTGCAGAGAGGGAGGAGGAGGGGGAGGGGGAGGAGGATTCAGGAGGGAGGAGAATCATCATACCAA
>NW_025744838.1:0-5247 GCF_021184085.1 Oncorhynchus gorbuscha
GGAGGCTGGAACCAAATAAAAAGGGGGAGGAAAGAGTGATGATTATGAATCATGAGGGGGGTGGGGCTACCTGCTGATGGGATGGGCTGTGGAGGGGAGTTTCGGAAGGTAAAACTGAAAAGACAGGTAACTTGATGGGCATGATATGGATGTGGCTACTGCAAAGAAACATCAGTAATGTTTCCTAGCAAGTGCCAAAAGAGTGGAGTGAAGAAAATGGCTCTGTTCAAACAATCTAACACTGCTTCCTTACTTTCTTCAAGGTCATAGCTGATGTAAAAGGATTGAGTGTTAGGACAAAGCCAGCGAGTGAATGGGGTCCAGCATGTGCAGAGAGGAAGGGCACTTGGTTCAAGTCATTTGATTGAGGTATGTGAAATGGAAGGGTATAGTGCCAATGTGGCAGGAAAGCTGGAGCCTGGTACAGAGCAGAGACGATGGTGATTATGACTAAGGGGAGATGTGCCAGGAGGTTGAGAGGGGGTATCCAACAGGTGTGGAGGTAAGGGGTCAGAGGAACAGAGGAGGGCTTCAGGTGGAGGGAGACTGAAGGGAGAGGGTGTGTATAGAGGAGTCAGATGGGGGCCGGGTGAGGTGGTGTGATGGGTGGTTTGGGACCAGGGGGCTGTTGAGACTCAGTTACTGAGCAGTAGCTCTGTCGCAGTCTCCACGTCCCAGGATTTCGACGACAACGCCACTATTACTGCATTCTGTGGAGACGGGACGAAGAGTAGAGAAGGACGTTTATAACACAGTCATAACTATGCTACAGTATTCAAACAAAACAGATCCATTGGTGAACCATAATAAAAATGTAAATGAGTTATGAAGGTATCGACCGCTGAGACAGCATTAGGGCTAGTCACGTGGGGCCCACTCACTTTGTCGAAGCCCATGGCACAGAGTTTGTCTATTTTGCGGGTGTACTCTGGACTGGAGGAGGGGGCGCCGGCGTACACATGAGACCAGAGTCTGGCCGTCTGTTTGAACATCTCTGGGTTCTGCTTATACTAAAATTACGTCTTTGTTCTATGTCCCAGTCGTTCGTTTTCAATGTTCCGTTGCAATGCTGGCTGGCAATGCTCTTATCCCTTGCTTGCCAGCTAGCCAACTACGGTTAACACAGTCACGTCAAACCGTGGAGCTAGAATAACAGCAAAGTAGCTGCATTTAATTTTGTTTGACCTTTTTTTCTATTGACATTTCTATGTATACAGTGCATTCGGAAAGTATTCAGACCCCTTGACTTTTTCTAAAAAAAAATAAGTTACAGCCTTATTCTAAAAAATTTTTTTGTTTAAATGTCCTCATCAATCTACAAATAATGCCCCATAATGACAAAGCAAAAACTGTTTTTTAGACATTTCTGCAAATATATATATTTTTTAAACAGATAACTTATTTACATACAGTACCAGTCAAATGTTTGGACACACCTACTCATTCCAGGGGTTTTCTTTATTTTTACTATTTCTTCATTGCAGAATAATAGTGAAGACATCGAAATTATGAAATAACACATATGGAATCAAGTAGTAACCAATAAAGTTTTAAACAAATCAAAACATATTTTATATTTCAGATTCTTCAAAGTAGCCACCCTTTGCCTTGATGACAGCTTTGGTAGAAAAAATTACAAGATGATGTTTTAATACTGTTTATGCATCAAATACGATTTGATAAGCACTCTCTCATCTGTGTCTGTGGAACTGAGTTGGACCTCTGGGGCTTGGCGCTGGCAATTGATTTATGATGGCTTAGTGAGAAAACCTACAGCCTGCATTCGATAGAATGAGTTGGTATTTGTATACGGTGAGATACCAGGGAGGAGATGTCTCTGGTATGGACAGCTGATGGGAGGAACCTTGTCTTAGGGGCCAAACCCTGGTTTCTATACAATTGGAACAGTCTTCACAGTAAATGTTATCAGGCTGGGGGATACTCCTTTCTCACATATAAATCCTAACCTGTTCGACCTATTCCAGACATCTGTTGTTTGTCATGTGGATGTGTTTTAACTATAAAATACTGTGGCTCAGTTCTGCTTGTTGAGCTCTCGTCATCACACTTCAGACTGTAGGATCGACCAGCTCCATTATTGCAATAATTAATCGATATTAAATAAAGATGATTGTTTGAAGAAATTACAAAGTCTCTCTCTCTTGATTAGAATGTTCCACAACACAGCTTTGCACACTCTTGGTATTCTCTCAACCAGCTTAATTAGGTAGTCACCTGGAATGCATTTCAATTAACAGGTGTACCTTGTTAAAATTGATTTCATTCTTAATGTGTTCGAGGCAATCAGTTGTGTTGTTACAAGGTAGGGGTGGTATACAGAACATAGCCCTATTTGGTAAAAGACCAAGTCCATATTATGGCAATAACCACTCAAATAAGCAAAGAGAAATGACAGTCCATCATTATTTTATTAAGGCATGAATGTGAGTCAATCCGGAAAATGTCAAGAACTTTTCAAATGTATTCAAGTGCTGTCGCAAAAACCATCAAGCGCTATGATGAAACTGGCTCTCATGAGGACCGCCACTGGAAAGGAAGACCCAGAGTTACCTCTGCTGCAGAGGAGGTGTTCATTAGAGTTACCAGCCTCAGAAATTGCAGCCCAAATAAATTCTTAACAGAGTAACAGACACATCTCAACATCAACTGTTCAGAGGAGACTGTGTGAATCAGCCCTTCATGGTTGAATTGCTGCAAAGAAACCACTACTAAAGGACACCAATAATAAGAAGAGACTTGCTTGGGCCAAGACACACGTGCAAAGGACATTAGACAGGTGGAAATTTGTCCTTTGGTCCAATGAGTCCAAATATTAGATTTTTGGGTCCAACCAACGCGTATTTGTGAGATGCAGAGTAGGTGAACGGATGATCTCCGCATGTGTGGTTCCCACCGTGAAGCATGAAGGAGGTGGTGTGATGGTGTGGAGATCATCATTCAAGGCACACTTAACCAGCATGGCTACCACAGCATTCTGCAGCGATATGCCATCCCATCTGGTTTGGGCTTAGTGGGACTATCATTTGTTTTTCGTTAGGACAATGGGCTAGTGAAACATAGAGTCACTCTCAGTCCTTCTGAGTTTTGAGTCGGGGTCTTTACCTGACAAGCTCATGTTAGGATATAACAGTTATCTTTTTAGAGCTTTCGTGGTGAATCCACTGTGCTATTTCTGGTGCAACGTTTATGTTCATGTCACATAAGTCTGTAGGCGGGAGATTCCAAGATGTGGAAAGTGTGCAGGAGGTCTGGGATAGAGGATTGTGTAGTTTCGGCGGATAATGTTGTTTGTGTCAACTGTAGGGGTGCACGTGTTGCTGGGAATCGGAAGTGTCTGATGAAAGAGAGGCAGTTTGACATGGCTAGAGTCAGATTAGAGCAGAAGGTGTGGTATGCTGAGGCAGTGAAGAAAGTAGAGGAGGATGAGTCAAGGGTGAGGGATTCTGAGAGGATCCCTGTGAATAGTTGATATGTTCCAGCACAGAGGGATAGTCCAATGAGTGATAAAGTGCATTGGGAAAGTATTTAGACCACATATGTCAGAGTCAAGGCCCGCGGGCCACATCCGGCCCGCGAGAAGGTTTTTTACGGCCCCTGGGATGATCTTGATTTATTATTAGAACCGGCCCGCAGACCGCAGCAAGCCGGCAGCCCGCAGATCTTTTACACGCACCAATACTACATTTCCCACAATGCAATGGTGACGCACTGAGCAGTAGGCTGCTTCATTTCAATATTTATTGGCACAGCAGTTGTCAGCATCACAGTAAAATTAACTTTCAGATACCCATCAAAAATGGCAAAACGGAAGGTGGACACTGAGAACCGGGGGTTTCAAACAAGGTGGGAGTCGGAGTATTTGTTCACGGAGGTAGCTGGAAAACCTGTGTGTCTTCTGTGTGGAGAAAGTGTGGCGGTACTGAAAAGAGTATAATCTGAGACGACATTATGAAACGAAACACGCGGACAACAACAAGAATATGGACATGGAACAAAGGCTACAAAAGGCAGAGGAATTAAAAACGAGGCCTCAAATCTCGACAGGCTCTGTTCAAAAAAGCCAAATCACAAGGCCAGGCTGCTGTCAAGGCCAGTTTTATTTTGGCAGAAGAGATCGCTAAATCAGCCCGGCCATTTACGGAGGGGGATTTCATCAAAACCGCAAAAAACTCGCCCGTTTCCTCCCCGACACAATGCCCCAGCTGCGCATCCAGGCTGCTCAAACGTTGTCTATGTTTGGCAGCACATACCTGTGTGAACAACTGTTTTCTTGATGAACTTGAACAAAACATCACACAGAAGTCGACTTACTGCTGAACACCTCCACTCAATTCTGAGGATTTCAGCTCAGAGCCTACCCCTAACATTGATTAACTTGTGGAAAAGATGGGACACCACCAAGTATCACCCTCAACCTCAAACAAGTGAACATTACTGTGCAATCACATATTTAGAGTTTTTAATACTCAGTTCAAGTTTAAAAGTTAAAGTTTAATATTTGTTTTCACTGCATGTTACTTCTCCTTAAACAAAGTGTTGTTTTTGATTAATAGATTTTTGCACTTTATTTTATTGTATTTCAATCCAATTATATTTTAAAAATATTTCAGTTGAGTGGATGATAGAAAATTGCTATTATTGTTTTTTTCTTTGAAGTAAATTTAGCCCACTTTTGCTAAAATAGAAAATATAGGCTACTGATGGTGCCTTGAATACCGGTTTCTTTCATTTAATGTTCATGTTATGGGGATTTTTATATAAAGGAAATTTGTCTTTTGTGTCTGTTGAAAATTAAAGATTACTGACAGAGCCATAAGAAAATATTGCTTTATTTATCTGATCATATTGGAATATATTTGTTAGGTTTTCAGTAGGTTCAATTAGGTTCACTAGACTATATGCGTCATTTAAAATTTTTTCAATGAACATTCGAACAGTCCGGCCCTCGGCTTGTAGCTAAATTTTTTATTTGGCCCTCCGTCCATTTGACTTTGACACCCCTGAGTTACAGCATGTGTTGAGTCGTAGTGTCCCATCCTCTCAGGTGTTGGCCTGGGGTAGGATCAGATCGGGCTAAAGTAGTGGAATAAGGTGATCATGAGTATAGGGTTCGTTGGTAGGGTAATTCAAATATATGTTTATATAAAAATACAAATAAATCCCTGTTCACATTTTTTTTTATCACAAAGTCTATTGGATCTATACTATAGTTCAGTTGGGGGATCG
>NW_025744839.1:0-5222 GCF_021184085.1 Oncorhynchus gorbuscha
GGGGTGCCCTCCCTACATGTCAGTGGAAGGGTAGTAGTAGTACCAGGGTGCCCTCCCTACATGTCAGTGGAAGAGTAGTAGTAGTACCAGGGGTGCCCTCCCTACATGTCAGTGGAAGGGTAGTAGTAGTACCAGGGGTGCCCTCCCTACATGTCAGTGGAAGAGTAGTAGTAGTACCAGGGTGCCCTCCCTACATGTCAGTGGAAGGGTAGTAGTAGTACCAGGGGTGCCCTCCCTACATGTCAGTGGAAGGGTAGTAGTAGTACCAGGGTGCCCTCCCTACATGTCAGTGGAAGAGTAGTAGTAGTACCAGGGTGCCCTCCCTACATGTCAGTGGAAGAGTAGTAGTAGTACCAGGGTGCCCTCCCTACATGTCAGTGGAAGGGTAGCAGTAGTACCAGGGGTGCCCTCCCTACATGTCAGTGGAAGGGTAGTAGTAGTACCAGGGGTGCCCTCCTACATGTCAGTGGAAGGGTAGTAGTAGTACCAGGGTGCCCTCCACACATGTCAGTGGAAGGGTAGTAGTAGTACCAGGGGTGCCCTCCCTACATGTCAGTGGAAGGGTAGTAGTAGTACCAGGGGTGCCCTCCCTACATGTCAGTGGAAGGGTAGTAGTAGTACCAGGGGTGCCCTCCCTACATGTCAGTGGAAGGGTAGCAGTAGTACCAGGGGTGCCCTCCCTACATGTCAGTGGAAGAGTAGTAGTAGTACCAGGGGTGCCCTCCCTACATGTCAGTGGAAGGGTAGTAGTAGTACCAGGGGTGCCCTCCCTACATGTCAGTGGAAGAGTAGTAGTAGTACCAGGGGTGCCCTCCCTACATGTCAGTGGAAGGGTAGTAGTAGTACCAGGGTGCCCCTCCCTACATGTCAGTGGAAGGGTAGTAGTAGTACCAGGGGTGCCCTCCCTACATGTCAGTGGAAGAGTAGTAGTAGTACCAGGGGTGCCCTCCCTACATGTCAGTGGAAGAGTAGTAGTAGTACCAGGGGTGCCCTCCCTACATGTCAGTGGAAGGGTAGTAGTAGTACCAGGGGTGCCCTCCCTACATGTCAGTGGAAGGGTAGTAGTAGTACCAGGGGTGCCCTCCCTACATGTCAGTGGAAGGGTAGTAGTAGTACCAGGGGTGCCCTCCCTACATGTCAGTGGAAGAGTAGTAGTAGTACCAGGGGTGCCCTCCCTACATGTCAGTGGAAGGGTAGTAGTAGTACCAGGGGTGCCCTCCCTACATGTCAGTGGAAGGGTAGCAGTAGTACCAGGGGTGCCCTCCCTGGCCATCTAACTGAACCCTCCTGTACAGATAAGCAGTGCACTTGGCCGTGTCTCCCTCTCTGTCTGATTAGTGCCCTGTGTGTGTGTGTGTGTGTGTGTGTGTGTGTGTGTGTGTGTGTGTGTGTGTGTGTGTGTGTGTGTGTGTGTGTGTGTGTGTGTGTGTGTGTGTGTGTGTGTGTGTGTGTGTGTGTGTGTGTGTGTGTGTGTGTGTGTGTGTGTGTGTGTGTGTGTGTGGTCGGTCCGGGGAAGTAGGGTGTGACAGGCCCTCCCCTACAGCTAGCCCTGCAGCGCCCAGCAGCAACTGGAGCAAATACGTTTAGGAATTAAGACTGGGGAGAAGGGAAGGGGGGAATGCCCATGTCTGTGTGTGCGCGTGCGTCTGTGGTGGTGGTGGGGGGGAGTAGAAGGGAGTCGTGCTGCTCTTTTGCAGTGCTATACCAGCCCCTGCTAGCCGCCCCAGGATGTGTCCTGTCACTTCTCATAGCTGGTGATGAGAGGCAGAGACGTCAAGAGAGGTGAAGACGGCAGCACACAGGAGGGAAGGAGAGAAAGAGACTGATGGGAATGACTTTATGCACGGCAAACAGCACAGTAGGGTGAAGCAAGAACGAGAGGAAGCCTCCCTCCCATCTTCCCTTGTTCTCTCCATCCCTCCTATCCGCCCTCATTCTCGCCCTCCTATCATTCGCTCTAACCTCCCTCCATAAAAAGGCCTGATCCCCTGGTTGGTTGATCTCATTTGGCTAAACACTGCCATATGTCTGCTATCAGTCACACAGTAAGACAGGACAGATCCTCTCAACTTACATTAGAAAAAAAGTCACTAGCCTAGATGATATTGATCTTAAATCCCTATTTGACCCCCAAAATATACACATGCATCCTATTGGAACAAATAAAATCCCACCATCAACCCCAATGCCCTGTACTTGACACAGAGTGATCAATATAGAGAATTTATAGTACACAGTTCCCCCGCTATCTAGACTTCTGAAATCAAAGATACTACGTCACACACTCCCTTTCCTTTCTCTCCTCTCCTCCCTCCACTCCCTTCTCCTCTCTCCTCCCTTACTCCTTTCCTCTCCTCTCCTCCCTCCACTCCCTCTCCTCCTCTCCTCTCCTCCCTCCACTCCCCTTTCCTCTCCTCTCCTCCTTCACTCCCTTTCCTCTCCTCCACTCCCTCCCCCTTTCCCTCTCCCTCTCCTCCCTCCACTCCCTTTCCTCTCCTCTCCTCCCTCCACTCCCTTTCCTCTCCTCCACTCCCTTTCCTCTCCTCCCTCCTCTCCCTTTCCTCTCCTCCCTCCACTCCCTTTCCTCTCCTCCACTCCACTCCCCTTTCCTCCTTACTCCTCCTCTCCTCCCTTTACTCCCTTTCCCTTTCCTCTCCTCCCTCCACTCCATTTCCTCTCCTCCCTTTACTCCCTTTCCTCTCCTCTCCTCTCCTCCTTTACTCCCTTTCCTCTCCTCTCCTCCCTCCCTCCCTTTCCTCTCCTCTCCTCCCTTCTACTCCTTTCCATTTCCTCTCCCTCTTCCTCCCTCCACTCCCTTTGCTCTCCTCTCCACTCCCTTTACTCCCTTTCCTTTCCTCTCCTCTCCTCCCTTTACTCCCTTTCCTTTCCTCTCCTCCCTCCACTCCCTTTCCCTCCTCTCCTCCCTTTACTCCCCTCTCCTCCCTCCACTCCCTTTCCTTTCCTCTCCTCCCTTCACTCCCTTTCCTCTCCTCTCCTCCCTTCACTCCGCTCTACTCCCCTCTCCTCTCCTCCCTCCACTCCCTTTCCTTTCCTCTCTTCTTCTCCCTCCACTCCCTTTCCTTTCCTCTCGTCCCTCCACTCCCTTTCCTTTCCTCTCTTCTTCTCCCTCCACTCCCTTTCCTCTCCTCTCCTCCCCTCTCATCTCCTCCCTCCACTCCCTTTCCTTTCCTCTCTTCTTCTCCCTCCACTTCCTCTCCTCTCCTCCCCTCTCATCTCCTCCCTCCACTCCCTTTCCTTTCCTCTCTCTTCTCCCTCCACTTCCTTTCCTCTCTTCTTCTCCCTCCACTCCTTTCCTCTCCTCCTCACTCCCTTTCCTTTCCTCTGCTTCTTCCTCCCTCCACTCCCTTTCCTTTCCTCTCTCTCCTCCCTCCACTCCCATTTCCTCTCCTCCTCCACTCCCTTTCCTCTCCTCCTCTCACTCCTTTCCTCCTTTCCTCTCCTCTCCTCTCCTTTACTCCCTCTCCTTTCCTCTCCTCCCTCCACTCCATTCCTCTCCTCCCTTTACTCCTTTCCTCTCTCTCCTCTCCTCCTTACTCCTTTCCTCTCCTCTCCTCCCTCCACTCCCTTCCTCTCCTCTCCTCCTTTACTCCTTTCCTTTCCTCTCCTCTCCTCCCCTCCACTCCCTTTGCTCTCCTCTCCTCCCTTTACTCGCCTCTCCTTCCTCTCCCTCTCCTCCCTTCATCTCCTTTCCTTCCTCTCCTCCCTCCATCCCTTCCCTCCTCTTCCTCCCCTCTCCTCCCTCCACTCCCTTTCCTTTCCTCTCCTCCCTTCCTCCCTTTCCTCTCCTCTCCTCCTTCCTCCGCTCTACTCCCTCTCCTCTCCTCTCCTCCACTCCCTTTCCTTTCCTCTCTTCTTCTCCTCCACTCCCTTTCCTTTCCTCTCGTCCCTCCACTCCTTTCCTTTCCTCTCTTCTTTCCTCCACTCCCTTCCTCTCCTCTCCTCCCCTCTCATCTCCTCCTCCACTCCCTTTCCTTTCTCTCTTCTTCTCCCTCCACTTCCTCTCCTCTCCTCCCCTCTCATCTCCTCCCTCCACTCCCTTTCCTTTCCTCTCTTCTTCCTCCCTCCACCTTCCTTTCCTCTTTCTTCTCCCTCCACTCCCTTTCCTCTCCTCCCTCCACTCCCTTCCTTTCCTCTCCTCCTTCTCCCTCCACTCCCTTCCCTTTCCTCTCCTCTCCCTCCCTCCACTCCCGTTCCTCTTCCTCTCCTCCTCTCCCTCCACTCCCCTTCCTTCTCCTCTCCTCCATCACTCCCTCTTCCTCTCCTCTCCCCTCCCTCCACCCCTCCTCCCTTTCCTCTCCTCTCCCCTTCCCTCCCTATCCTCCTCCCCCTACTCCCTCCCTCTCCCTTCCCTCCCTCTCCTCCTCACTCCCTCTTCCCTCCACTCCCCTTCCCTCCCTCCCCTCCTCCTCCTCTCCTCCCTCCACCCCCTTCCCTCTCTCCTCCTCCCCTCACTCCCTCCACTCCCCTTCCCTCCTATCCTCCTCCTCCCTCTCCCCTCCACTCCCCCTTCCTCTACTCCTCCTCCTCCTCTCCTCCCTCCACTCCCCCTTCCTCTCCCTCCTCTCCCCCTACATCCCTCCTCTCCCTCTCCTCCTCCCCTCCACTCCCTTCCCCCTCCTCCCTCTCCTCCCTCCTCCCCCTCTCCCTCCTCCCTCCACTCCCCCTTCTCCTACCTCCATCCTTCCTCTCCCCTCTCCACTCCCTCTCCCTCCTCCCTCCACTCCCTCCATCTCTCCTCCCTCCTCCCTCCACTCTCCTCCTCCTCCACCTCCCCTTCTCCCTCCACCCTCCTCCTTCTCCCTCACTCCTCCTCCCTCCACTCCTCCCCCTATCTCTCCTCTCCTCCCTCCTCCTCCCCCCTTCCACTCCTCCCTCCTCCTCTCCTCTCCTCCTCCACTCCCTTCCTCATCCTCCCTCCCTCCACTACCCCCTCCTCTCCTCTCCTCCCTCCACTCCCCTTCCCTCCTCTCCTCCCTCCACTCCCCCTTCTCCTCCCTCCACTCCCTCTCTCCTCCCTCCACTCCCCCTCCCTCCTCCCTCCACTCCCCTTCTCACCTCCTCCCTCCACTCCCCCTCTCTCCTCCCCTCCTCCCTCCACTCCCCTTCTCTCCTCCTCCTCCACTCCCCCTCTTCCTCCCTCCATTCTCCTCCACTCCCCCTTCCTCTCCTTCCCTCCTCCCTCCACCCCCTTCCCTCCTCTC
>NW_025744840.1:0-5213 GCF_021184085.1 Oncorhynchus gorbuscha
TGTCATGTTTTGTCTTATATTGTCTTGTCATTATGCTTTCCCTTCTGTTCGTTGTTCCCCCTGCTGGTCTTATTAGGTTCGTTCCTTTTTCTATCCCTCTCTCTCCCCCTCCTCTCTCTCTCCTCTCTCTATCGTTCCGTTCCTGCTCCCAGCTGTTCCTATTCCCCTAATCAATCATTTAGTCTTCCCACACCTGTTCCTTATCTTTTCCCCTGATTAGAGTCCCTATTTCTTCCCTTGTTTTCCGTTCCTGTCCTGTCGGATCCTTGTCTATTGTTCACCGTGCTGTGTCTATGTATCGCCCTGTCGTGTCGTGTTTCCCTCAGATGCTGCGTGGTGAGCAGGTGTCTGAGTCTGCTACGTTCAAGTGCCTTCCCGAGGCAACCTGCAGTTCTTGATCAAGTCTCCAGTCTGTTCTCGTCATTACGAGTGGTATTATGTCTTTTGTTTGTAAAGTTACTTTACTGGATTAAAGACTCTGTTTTCGCCAAGTCGCTTTTGGGTCCTCATTCACCTGCATAACAGAAGGATCCGACCAAGAATGGACCCAGCGACTATGGATTCTCTCTACTCTACTCTCGAGTTCCAGGGAGCGATGCTCGGCGAGACACGAGCAGGAATTGTCTGCTGCTCGGCATGCCGTTGAGACCCTGGCCGCTCAGGTCTCCGACCTCTCAGGACAGTATCAGAGTCTTCGTCTCGTGTCACCAGCTACTTCCGGTTCTTCCGAGCCTCCGGAACCTAGGGTTAATAACCCACCATGTTATTCTGGGCAGCCACTGAGTGCGCTCCTTTCTCACCCCAGGTGTGATATAGTGTTCTCTCTCAGCCCAGCACATACTCAAGAGAGAGCTCGGATTGCCTACGTCATATCACTCATACTGGTCGGAGCTCGGCAGTGGGGCACAGCTATCTGGGAGGCAAGCGCTGAGTGTACTAACAATTATCTGAACTTTAAGAGGAGATGATAAAGGGTTTTGATCGCTCAGTTTTTGGGAAAGAAGCTTCCTGGTCCCTGTCTTCCTATGTCAGGTAATCGATCCATAACGGATTACTCTATAGAGTTTCCACTCTTGCTGCCTCCAGTAACTGGAACGAGCAGGCGTTGCTCGCTCGTTTCTGGAGGGACTCCACGCTAAGGTTAAGGATGAGATTCTCTCGGGAGGTTCCATCCAGCGTGGATTCTTTGATTGAACTCGCTATTCGCATTGAGCAGCGGGTAGATCTTCGTCACCGAGCTCATAGAAGAGAGCTCGCGTTAACTGTGTCTCCCCCTCTCTCCGACACTACCGTCTTTCCCCACTGACTCCAGGTGTTGAGCCCATGCAGCTGGGGGTATTCGCATCTCGACTAAGGAGAGGGAACGGAGAATCACCAACCGCCTCTGTCTCTGTGCGGGTTCCGCTGGTCATTTGTCATTTCATGTCCAGTTAGGCCAGAGCTCATCAGTAAGCGGAGGGCGACTGATAAGCGCTACTAGGCAGTCCTCTCCGTCAGAAGTACATGTACTACCGCACGGTCCATCTACGCTGGACCGGATCGCCAACTTCCTGCAGTGCATTAATAGACTCTGGGGCAGAGGGCTGTTTTATGGACGAAGCCTGGGCTGGGAACATGACATTCCTCTCAGACAGTTAGGGAGCCCACGGTCATGTTTGCCTTGGATGGTAGTCCCCTCTCCCCAGTATATTATATGAAACACTACCTTTAACCCTCACTGTATCTGGTAACCATAGTGAGACCATTTCTTTTTGATTTTTTGTTCACCTTTTACACCTGTTGTTTGGGTCATCCCTGGCTAGTGTCATAATCCTTCTTTTGATTGGTCTATTAATTCTATCCTTTCCTGGAACGTTTCTTGTGCATGTGATGTGTTTAATGTCTGCTATTTTCTCCTGTTTGTTCTGTCCCCTCTTCTCCCAGGAAGGAACCTGGTGATTTGACAGGAGTGCCGGAGGAGTATCATGGTGCGCACGGTCTTCAGTCGGCCCAGAACCAACTCCCTTCCTCCTCACCGGTCGTATGATTGTTGTCCTGTTCTCTTCAAGAAGCGTTTTGCATCCGCTCCTATCCTTGTTGCACCTGACGTCACTAAACCGTTTATTGTTGAGGTTGACGCGTCGGGGGTGGGCGTGGGAGCCATTCTGTCCCAGCGCTCCGATACTGACGATGGGGTCCACCCTTGTGCGTATTTTTCTCATCGCCTGTCACCGTCGGAACGTAACTATGATGTGGCTAACCGCGAACTGCTCGCCATCCGTTTAGCCCTAGGCAAATGGCGACAGTGGTTGGAGGGGCGACCGTTCCTTTTGTCGTTTGGACTGACCAAAAGAATTTTGAGTACATCCGTTATGCCAAACGACTGAATGCGCGTCATGCTCGTTGGGCGTTGTTTTTCGCTCGTTTCGAGTTCGTTATTTCTTATTGCCCGGTACTAAGAACACCAAGCCTCATGCTTTATCCCGTCTCTTTAGTTCTTCTGTGGCTTCTACCGATCCCGAGGGGATCCTTCCTGTTGGGCGTGTTGTCGGGTTGACTGTCTGGGGAATTGAGAGACAGGTTAAGCAAGCACTCACGCACACTGCGTCGCGCGCGCTTGTCCTAGTAACCTTCTTTCGTTCCTGTTTCTACTCGTCTGGCTGTTCTTCAGTGGGCTCACTCTGCCAAGTTAGCTGGCCATCCCGGCGTTCGGGGTACGCTTGCTTCTATTCGCCAGCGGTTTTGGTGGCCTACTCAGGAGCGTGACACGCGCCGTTTCGTGGCTGCGTGTTCAGACTGCGCGCAGAAGAAGTCTGGTAATTTTTTTCTGCTTCTGCTCCTGGTCTTGCTGGGTCTCAGTCTGTTCCCTGCCATCGCATCTCTCCTGTTCTTGTTCCTGCCCTTGCTGTGTCTCAGTCTGTCCCTAGTTGTTACTCTCCTGGCCTGTTTGGTTCTGTTTGCTCTTAAGCTTTCAGTTCTCTACCCGTGTCTCATTTTTTTTAGAGTAGTACCCTAGTTTCCCTTTTTATCGTTTTCCGTTACGGTCCTGAGGAGAGGAGTTGGGTTCTTTCTCGGGACGTGCTGGACCGTTGTGATCTATGATTTCCTCCGTTGCCGCCAGTGTTCCTCCTCGAGAGCGCCAGGAGGCGCTCGGTGAGTGGGGGGGTACTGTCATGTTTTGTCATATATTGTCTTGTCATTATGCTTTCCCTTCTGTTCGTTTCCCCCTGCTGGTCTTATTAGGTTCGTTCCCTTTTTCTATCCCTCTCTCTCCCTCCCTCTCTCTCCTCTCTCTATCGTTCCGTTCCTGCTCCCAGCTGTTCCTATTCCCCTAATCAATCATTTAGTCTTCCCACACCTGTTCCTTATCTTTTCCCTGATTAGAGTCCCTATTTCTTCCCTTGTTTTCCGTTCCTGTCCTGTCGGATCCTTGTCTATTGTTCACCGTGCTGTGTCTATGTATTGCCCTGTACGTGTCGTGTTTCCCTCAGATGCTGCGTGGTGAGCAGGTGTCTGAGTCTGCTACGTTCAAGTGCCTTCCCGAGGCAACCTGCAGTTCTTGATCAAGTCTCCTGTCTGTTCTCGTCATTACGAGTAGTATTATGCCTTTTGTTTGTAAGTAACTTTACTGGATTAAATACTCTGTTTTCGCCAAGTCGCTTTTGGGTCCTCATTCACCTGCATAACAGATATTATGTTAAAGTTAGAAAAAAATGTAAAGAATGTGTAAACGTGTGTAATCTGGAGTCGCGATAACAGTAATTCATGAAGCAGTCTAGACAGCGCAGCTGAGTGCAGGTAGGCCTAGACAGAGTAGGTTTTTGGTGGATGCAGCCCTGTCCCACCTCTATGTTAATTGTTGCATATATGCAAATGCACCCAGTGTTCTTATGCAAATAAGAACATTCTTTATTTTAACACAACATATATAAAAATACCTGATACCATTAGAACATGTACAAACAGTGCCTTTAGAAAGTATTTATACCACTTTAATTTTTCCACATTTTGTTGTGTTGCTGCCTGAATTTAAAATGGATTAAATTGAGATTTTCTGTCACTGGTCTACGCACAATACCCCATTATGTCAAAGAGGAATTATGTTTTTATACATTTTTACAAATGCATTACAAATTAAAAGCTGAAATGTCTTGTGTCAATAAGTATTCAACTTTGTTATGGCAAGCCTAAATAAATTCAGGACAGGGGCATAGGCATTGGTGGACACAGGCCTACCCACTGGGGAGCAGGCCCTGCTAGGCCCACCCAATCAGACTGAAAAAAAATGCAAAACATTTTATTTTTTAACTTGTTAGGGATCCCTTCGCTCACCAATCCCGTTAACGGGACAACACCCAGTGAAATTGCAGTGCACCAAATTCAAAAACAGAAATACTCATGATAATCATATTATAAATCATACAAGTGTTATACACCGGTTTAAAGATGAACTTCTTGTTAATCCAGCCACAGTGTCAGATTTCAAAAAGGCTTTATGGCGAAAGCAAACCATGCTAATATCTGAGGACAGCAAACATACACATGAAAATCATAATTCAACCCGCCAGGAACAACACAAATGTCAGAAATAACATATAATGAATGCCTTACCTTTGAAGATCTTCTTCTGTGGCACTCCAATATGTCCAATAAACATCACAAATAGTCCTTTTGTTCGATTAATTCTGTCGTTATATCCCCAAAATGTAAATTTATTTGACGCGTTTGATTCTGAAAATACACCGGTTCCAACTCGCGCAACATGACTACGAAGTATCTCATAAGCTCTCTGTAAACTTGATCCAGACATTTCAAACAACTTTCCTAATACAACTTTAGGTATTTTTTAACGTAAATAATTTATCAAATTTAAGACTGGATAAACTGTGTTCAATAGCTGATAAAAACAAAGTGGAGCGAGCTTTCCGGTCATGCGCCTCTAACAAACAGTACACTTCACTCGATCCTCATTCTGAACTGCCCTACTTCTTAATTTCTCAAAGGAAAAAAATCAACCAATTTCTAAAGACTTCCAGTGGAAGCGATAGGAACTGCAAGCACCTTAGAAATCTAGATCCCCATAGAAAACCCATTGAAAGAGTGACCTAAAATTCCTGAATGATTTGTCCTCGGGGTTTTGCCTGCCAAATACGTTCTGTTATACTCACAGACATCATCCAAACAGTTTTAGAAACTTCAGAGTGTTTTCCATCCAAATACACTAATAATATGCA
>NW_025744841.1:0-5205 GCF_021184085.1 Oncorhynchus gorbuscha
CGTAGCAATGTTAATTTATTTGAACAGAGCTGGAAAAATTTGCTGGGTTCTTTGTAACTCATTTTCTAAACTTGATACTATCATGCATTTAAAAACCTACCTTCATATCTTAAAGGTCAATGCAATTCCAAACACTAATCTAATTTGAGATTTTTTTGTATGGTAATCTTTTCAGTTTTTACTCAATGTTAATAGGGCATCAATATTCAAGTGGTGAAATATGTTATTTTATGTATATCATATTTATATATCATGTAAGTGCAGTGCATTCGGAAAGTATTCAGACTCTTTGACCTTTTCAAAACAAATTACGTCACAGCCTTAATTGTAAATGTATTAAATACACATTTTCCTCATCAATCTACACACAACACCCCATAAAGACAAAAGCAAAAACAGGTTTTTAGAAATGTTTGAAATGTATTCAAAATAAAAAACGGAAATACTTTATTTACAGAAGTATTCCAGACCCTTTGCTATGGGACTCGAAATTGAGCTCAGATGCATTGTGTTTCCGAAGATTCACCTTCCAACCTAAGCACACAGCCAAGACAGCGCAGGAATGGCTTCAGGACAAGTCTCTGAATGTCCTTGAGTGGCCCAGCCAGAGGTCGGACTTGAACACGATCGACCATCTCTGGAGAGACATAAATAGCTGTGCAGCAATGCTCCCCATCCAACCTGAGAGAGCTTGAGAGAATCTTCATTGAAGAATCAGAAACTCCCAAAATACAGGTGTGCCAAGCTAGTAACGTCATGCCCAAGAAGACATGGGCTGTAATCGCTGCCAAGGTCCTTCAACAAAGTACTGAGTTGTAACGGCTTAGATTTCCTCCTCTTTGTCTGAAGAGGAGGTGCAGCAGGGATCGGACCAAAATGCAGGCGTGGAGGCACGTGTCCATATTGTTTATTATAAAACATAAACTGAACACTAAGAAATACAAAACAATAAATGTGAACATGAATGAAATCCAAACCAAAACAGTCCCGTGTTCTGACAAACACAGACACGGAAACAAACACCCACAAACCAACAGTGAAACCCAGGCTACTTAAGTATGATTCTCAATCAGAGACAACTAACGACAACTTTCCTTCTGATTGAAAACCATACTAGGCAGCGAAACAGAAACCTAAATATAGAAACACAAAACATAGACTGCCCACCCCAACTCACGCCCTGACCATACTAAATAAAGACCAAACAAAGGAAAATAAAGATCAGAACGTGACATGAGTAAAGGGTCTGAATAGTTATGTAAATGTAATATTTCTGTTTGTTTATATTCATTTGCAAAAAATTCCCAGATCACAGGTTTCGGGGCCGTTGCTGGGCAATACGGACTTTCAGCTCCCTCCAAAGATTTTCTATTGGGTTCAGGTCTGGAGACTGGCTAGGCCACTCCAGGACCTTGAGATGCTTCTTACGGAGCCACTCCTTAGTTGCCCTGGCTGTGTGTTTCTGGTCGTTGTCATTACATTTACATTTACATTTAAGTCATTTAGCAGACGCTCTTATCCAGAGCGACTTACAAATTGGTGCATTCACCTTATGACATCCAGTGGAACAGCCACTTTACAATAGTGCATCTAAATCTTTTAAGGGGGGGGGGTGAGAAGGATTACTTTATCCTATCCTAGGTATTCCTTAAAGAGGTGGGGTTTCAGGTGTCTTAAAGAGGTGGGGTTTCACTTGTGTGTATAAGGTAGTTGTTGTGGAATTGTTAGCTAGATTACTCGTTGGTTATTACTGCATTGTCGGAACTAGAAGCACAAGCATTTCGCTACACTCACATTAACATCTGCTAACCATGTGTATGTGACCAATTTTTTTTTATATATATCAATTGTTTAGTTTTAGCCCCCTCTACAGTAACTCTGAGGTACTGCTACTACTATAACTGACTAAACTCCCAACAGCCCAACTCCAGTCCTCTGGTTCCCCAACAACACAACTCCAGTCCTCTAGTCCCCCAACAGCCCAACTCCAGTCCTCTAGTGCCCCAACAGCCCAACTCCAGTCCTCCAGTCCCCCAACAGCCCAACTCCAGTCCTCCAGTCCCCCAACAGCCCAACTCTAGTCCCCCAACAGCCCAACTCCAGTCCTCTAGTCCCCCAACAGCCCAACTCCAGTCCCCCAACAGCCCAACTCCAGTCCTCCAGTCCCCCAACAGCCCAACTCTAGTCCCCCAACAGCCCAACTCCAGTCCCCCAACAGCCCAACTCCAGTCCTCTAGTCCCCCAACAGCCCAATTCCAATCCTCTAGTCCCCAACAGCCCAACTCCAGTCCTCTAGTCCCCCAACAGCCCACCTCCAGTCCTCCAGTCCCCCAACAGCCCAACTCCAGTCCTCTAGTCCCCCAACAGCCCAATTCCAATCCTCTAGTCCCCAACAGCCCAACTCCAGTCCTCTAGTCCCCCAACAGCCCAATTCCAATCCTCTAGTCCCCCAAAAGCCCAACTCCAGTCCTCTAGTCCCCCAACAGCCCAACTCTAGTGCCCCAACAACACACATGTATATTGTAACCCTGGACAAGTGCACCTGGTATGACTTTCATTAGTGCCATGGCGGTTGCTTTGTAAGACTTGTAGAGTGTGTGTGTGTGTGTGTGTGTGTGTGTGTGTGTGTGTGTGTGTGTGTGTGTGTGTGTGTGTGTGTGTGTGTGTGTGTGTGTGTGTGTGTGTGTGTGTGTGTGTGTGTGTGTGTGTGTGTGTGTGTGTGTGTGTGTGTGTGTGTGTGTAAAATCCAATCAAAAGTGTATTGGTGTGTGCGTGTGTGTAAAATCCAATCAAAAGTGTATTGGTGTGTGCGTGTGTGTAAAATCCAATCAAACGTGTATTGGTGTGTGTGTGTGTGTAAAATCCAATCAAACGTGTATTGGTGTGTGTGTGTGTGTAAAATCCAATCAAAAGTGTATTGGTGTGTGCGTGTGTACCTGGTATTAGTTTCCTCCGTGCCATGGCAGCTGCTTTGTGAGACTTGTAGAGTGTGTGTGTGTGTGTCGTGGCAGACCCAGCCACGACCCATCTTCAATGCTCTTACTGAGGGAAGGAGGTTGTTGGCCAAGATCTCGCGATACATGGCCCCATCCATCCTCCCCTCAATACGGTGCAGTCGTCCTGTCCCCTTTGCAGAAAAGCATCCCCAAAGAATGATGTTTCCACCTCCATGCTTCACGGTTGGGATGGTGTACTTGGGGTTGTACTCATCCTTCTTCTTCCTCCAAACACGTCGAGTGGAGTTTAGACCAAAAAGCTATATTTTTGTCTCATCAGACCACATGACCTTCTCCCATTCCTCCTCTGGATCATCTAGATGGTCATTGGCAAACTTCCGACAGGCCTGGACATGCACTGGTGGATTCACTCAACAAAAGGCTTTGTTTGTGAATGATGTCTGAATGTTGGAGTGTGGGACTGCACTCAAAATAATGCTGGGTTAAAAACAAACAGATTAGGGTTTTTCATCACTATTCTTGTTCTGTAGGCATCTCTGCAGTATGGTTACAAAAATAAGACAAAATAGCAAATGTTTGTCTTCATGAATTTTTGCAATATCTATCTAGGGGAAATCCAGAGTTCTGCCTCCAGGAAAATAGTCATGACAATAAATGTCAACCTGCTAAAAACAACCCAATTTCGTTTATTTGGTAACCAAGCACAGGATAAATAGTGGACAGATCACACACTGGGTTATGTTGACCCAGTCAGTTGGATTGCGTGAATAACCCAACATATTGGGTTGTTGGGATTACCTAAATATGGGTTAATTTAACCATCAATTGGGTTTGTATTCCTTTCATGCTGGTTGACCCAGCAGCTGTCTTTTCTTAACTTAAACTTATGATTACAATACAACAGAACAAATTAACTGGAATGATATTTACTCTCACGGGTGACCAAAAATAACTTCCTGAATGCCATCCCCTACTAAGCCACGTCTCCAGTCTTCTGATCTGACCCGCTTAGAACATCTTTGGTCACATGTCAACTCAACATAAACAACCCAACCTTCCTTTTTTTAAAGACAACAACCAAACTGAGTGACCCAATGCCTACAACCCAGCAACTGGATCATCCAAACAATCCAGCACGTTTGAGTGGCTATCTGTAAAAAAGAAAAACAATAAAATTGTGCCGTCTGGTTTGCATTTTTTATACTTAAAGGGCAATTCCACTATTTTTCAACCTCATTTTCATTATCTGCAGTGTATACATATGTAAAAACAGGGCATTTCTACGTTTTATAGAAAATACTATAAAGTAAAAAGGTTCTACTCGATGACATCATCAAAAGTATTTTAAAAACAGTGATTTTCAAATACAATGAGATTCGCAGTGAAAAGTATCTGGCCAGAAAACTACTTAAGTACAAGTTACACATTTAGTTAGGTAATTTTTTACACCTTATGGTAAACCGTGACAGCAAACAAAAATAACAACTACTTGATTTTACATGAATTTATTATTTAAGCCTGCCAGCACCATCTTGCAGATGTCCTCCAGCGGTAGGCACTCTCCAATGAAGACTGATATCAAACAGTCCGTAGGCTGTACACTTTCAATTATGGTCTTATTCAAAGTTGACTTAATATCTATCAATGTGCTCAGTTTCATAAAAAAGGTAAAATGGTATAAAGACATTTGAATAATTTCACCATTTTAAATTAATTTCACAATATTATTTCAAGTACATGTGATGAATGCATTAAAAGATTTATCCCTAGTGGGACGTTTCATTTTTAAAACTCAGAATGAAATATCAAGGAGGATCAGTTAAGTGTTACAACAGACAAACAACAATAAATATCAACATTTCACTATCAATCATGTTACTGGTATGCAAATCAGACAAGGTAAGAATTTAATTTAAGTCATAAATAATCAAACAGTGCAGATATCAATTGGCATAGCCAACTCAATCATCTTTCCTGCCAAGGTTTGATTTACCCTGAATCCTCTTCCCTCTTCCGAACCTCTCCTTTCCACTTTGAAGGGTCTTTCTTTTCTTGGCAGGTCCATTGTCCTCCCCTGGGTTATGTTGCTACAAGCTGTAAATAAACTAAATGGCACAAAAATCTTATTCAGATGATACACTGTATGACCAATGTACTTATAGACCTTGTCATAAGAGAGAGAGAGAGAGAGAGAGAGAGAGAGAGAGAGAGAGAGACAATTCAGTGGGAGAATGCCAAGAATGTGCAA
>NW_025744843.1:0-5201 GCF_021184085.1 Oncorhynchus gorbuscha
TCCTCTGTCCTCTGTTGGCGGGTAGGGTTGCGCTAGGTGAAAGCATGGCCAGTTGTAGAAAAATGCTTATTGAAATTCTCAATTATAGTGGATTTATCGGCGCTGACAGTGTTTCCTATCTTCAGTTCAGTGGGCAGCTGGTTGGAGGTGTTCTTATTCTCCATGGACTTTACAGTGTCCCAAAACGTTTTTGAGTTTATGTTACAGGAAGCAAATTTCTGCTTGAAAAAGCTAGCCTTGGCTATTCTAACTGCCTGTGTATATTGGTTTCTAGCTTCCTGAAGTTGCATATCACGGGGTTGTTCACATGCTAATACAGATCGCCATAGGATGTTTTTGTGTTGGTTAAGGGCAGTCAGGTCTGGAGAAAACCAAGGGCTATATCTGTTCCTGGTTCTAAATTCCTTGAATGGGGCATGCTTATTTAAGATGGTGAGTAAGGCATTTAAAAAAAATTACCAGGTATCCTCTACTGATGGGATGAGATCAATATCCTTCCAGGATTCCCGGGCCAGGTTGATTAGAAAGCCTGCTCGCTGAATTGTTTCAGGGAGCGTTTGACAGTGATGGGTGGAGATCGTTTGCCCGCTGACCCATTACGGATGCAGGCAATGAGGCAGTGATCGCTGAGATCTTGGTTTGAATAGAGCAGAGGTATATTTAGAGGGCAAGTTGGTTAGGATGATATCTATGAGGGTGCCCTGTGTTTACGGCTTTGGTGGTACCTGGTAGGTAGGTTCATTGATAATTTGTGTGAGATTGAGGGCACCAAGCTTAGATTGTAGGATGGCTGGGGTGTTAAGCATGTTCCAGTTTAGGTCACCTAGCAGCATGAGTTCTGAAGATAGATGCGGGGCAATCAGTTCACATATGGTGTCCAGGAGCACAGCTGGGAGCAGAGGGTGGTCTATCGTAGGCGGCAACGCTGAGAGACTTGTTTTTAGAGGTGGATTTTTAAAAGTAGAGTTCAAATTGTTGGGTAGTAGGACAGAACTCTGCAGGCTATCTTTTGCAGTAGATTGCAACACCGCCCCTTTGGCCAGTTCTATCTTGTCTGAAAGTTAAAAATGTTGTCAGTTCCACTTTAAAATGTCTTGCTAGCTACAGTTGTGCCAGCAAGTTACATAGCATTACTCATTTCTAGGGCCGCCAACAATCAACCAGCGACCCTGACCAAAAATGTCTTTGCATATGACCAGCTTGAAAGCAGTGGGGCCAGAAGGTTTGGCACAACAAAGAATAAGACAGAGGTGTTGACTTAAGCACAATTAAGCCAACTCTTCTGTCTTATTCTTTGTTGTGCCTAACCTTCTGACCCCACTGCTTTCAAGCTGGGCATATGCAAAGAGATTTTGGGCAGGGTTGCTGGTTGGTTGCCCAGGCTAGTTTCTTTGCTTTGAAATATTTGTCAGTGCTCACCTAAATCAAAACACATTCCTTTAATGATTTATCAAAAAGGGATTATGTTCATACCCAGGAAACACAGTCACTTTTGTTTTCCAATTAACTTTAGCAAGCCTATTTATCCCCCCAAAATGACAGATAACAAAATGCATTATATTAAAACACAATAATTGGTTATTGTAAACTCATTCACACTATTTTTTAGATGCAATGCCATTACATGATCTTTGGCTATTACCTCTCTCTCGAGCATGTGGCAGGCTATAAATTATCATTATGTGGTATATCATCATTGAGGAATGGGATTACTTTAATCAGTCATATTTGGCAGCAGACATGAAGAGTCCATGTGAAGACACAGAAAGAAGCAAGCAAGCTATGGTTCAATCTCATACACTTTTCAGCAGCCCAAATCTTACCCTATGTCTGCAACACCTTTTTGATAAAGAGTATTGGCATGAAGTGTGTGTGTGTGTGTGTGTGTGTGTGTGTGTGTGTGTGTGTGTGTGTGTGTGTGTGTGTGTGTGTGTGTGTGTGTGTGTGTGTGTGTGTGTGTGTGTGTGTGTGTGTGTGTGTGTGTGTGTGTGTGTGTGTGTGTGTGTGTGTGTGTGTGTGTTGCTATGCTATCCATGAATATTTGACCAGAAATGTGTGTGAACACATTTGCATGGATATGTTTTTATTTTCACTGTACATGTATGTGAGTTTATGCACACTTGTGTTTGTTGCTTTTTATGTGTACATACAGTGTGTGTTTGTTTGTGCCCAGTGACATGTTAAAAAAGCTCCTCTCAATGAGTGAATGCTTGAGTGGACAACACGGAGATCTACAGATGACAGGCAGACTGGGCTGTGGTGTAGCCCTTTCCCTAATTGATCCCATTGGGCAGCCAGGCTTTAACGGGTCCAATCAAAACACAAGTTGAACACAGTCACCATGGAGTGGCCAGCTGCTCGTCTAAGCACTGTACAGTATGAGTAAAGGTTGTAGGAATAGCCTACCCATCACAAATCCTAACATTGAGCATTATGTTAGGATTCTAGACTGGCAATAGGTCAGAACATACTGTGCATTCGGAAAGTATTCAGACCCCTTGACATTTTCCACATTTTGTTACATTACAGCCTTATTCTAAAATGGATTAAATAATTTTTTCCATCATCAATCTACACACAATACCCCATAATTACAAAGCACAAACAAGCTCTAGCTGGACCCCTCAAGGACATTGAGACTTGTTCCGAAGGTACTATTGTGTTGTCTTGGCTATGCGATGTGAGCAGGTTTTCATCAAGGATCCCTCTACTTTGCTCCGTTCTTCTTTTCCTTGATCCTGACTAGTCTCTCAGTCCCTGCCGTTGAAAAACATTCCCACAGCATGATGCTGCCACCACCATGCTTCACCGTAGGGATGGTGCTAAGTTTCCTCCAGACGTGACACTTGGCATTCAGGCCAAAGAGTTCAATCTTGGTTTCATCAGACCAGAGAATCTTGTTTGAGTCCTTTAGGTGCCTTTTGGTAAACTCCAAGCGAGCTGTTATGTGCCTTTTACTGAGGTGTGGCTTCCGTCTGGCCATTCTTCCATAAATACCTGATTGGTGGAGTGTTTCAGAGATGGTTGTCCTGGAAGTTTCTCCCATCTCCACAGAGGAACTCTGGAGCTCTGTCAGAGTGACCATCAGGTTCTTGGTCACCTCCCTGAACAAGGCCCTTCTCCCCCGATTGCTCAGTTTGTCCAGGTGGCCAGCTCTAGATGGAGCCTTGGTGGTTCCAAACTTTTTCCATCTAAGAATGATGAAGTACATTGTGTTCTTGGTGACCTTAAATGCTACAGAAATGTTTTGGTACCCTTCCCAAGATCTGTGCCTCGACATGATCCTGTTTTTGCATTTTTATTATAGGGTATTGTGTGTAGATTGATGAGGAAAACAATTAATTGAATACATTTTAAAGTAAGGCTGTAACTTAACAAAATTTTGAAAAACTCAAGAGGTCTGAATACATTCTGAATGCACTGTAAGAGGCACCAATAACCTCACCTCAGCATTGTCAATGCTATGTCCCCTCTCTAACTATGAGAAACAATTATGTTATTTCTCATATTACTTCCAATGTTTTAACTATGCTGCTTATTGAAATAAAAATGTCTGTTTTATATCATAATATGACTGGAATTGAGCATGGGATTCACCTTGCCTAATTATCTTTATCAACAATGTATCCTTAAGCATCTATTATTTATACCTACAGTGGGGCAAAAAAGTATTTAGTCAGCCACCAATTGTGCAAGTTCTCCCACTTAAAAAGATGAGAGAGGCCTGTAATGTTCATCATATGTACACTTCAACTATGACAGACAAAATGAGAAATAAAATCCAGAAAATCACATTGTAGGATTTTTTATGAATTTATTTGAAAATTATGTTGGAAAATAAGTATTTGGTCACCTACAACAAGCAAGATTTCTGGCTCTCACAGACCTGTAACTTCTTCTTTAAGAGGCTCCTCTGTCCTCCACTCGTTACCTGTATTAATGGCACCTGTTTGAACTTGTTATCTGTATAAAAGACACCTGTCCACAACCTCAAACATTCACACTCCAAACTCCACTATGGCCAAGACCAAAGAGCTGTCAAAGGACACCAGAAACAAAATTGTAGACCTGCACCAGGCTGGGAAGACTGAATCTGCAATAGGTAAGCAGCTTGGTTTGAAGAAATCAACTGTGGGAGCAATTAGTAGGAAATGGAAGACATACAAGACCACTGATAATCTCCCTCGATCTGGGGCTCCATGCAAGATCTCACCCCGTGGGGTCAAAATGATCACAAGAACGGTGAGCAAAAATCCCAGAACCACACGGGGGGACCTAGTGAATGACCTGCAGAGAGCTGGGACGAAAGTAACAAAGCCTACCATCAGTAACACAATACGCCACCAGGGACTCAAATCCTGCAGTACCAGATGTGTCCCCCTGCTTAAGCCAGTACATGTCCAGGCCCGTCTGAAGTTTGTTAGAGAGCATTTGGATGATCCAGAAGAAAATTGGGAGAATGTCATATGGTCAGATGAAACCAAAATATAACTTTTTGGTAAAAACTCAAATCGTCGTGTTTGGAGGACAAAGAATGCTGAGTTGCATCCAAAGAACACCATACCTACTGTGAAGCATGGGGGTGGAAACATTATGCTTTGGGGCTGTTTTTCTGCAAAGGGACCAGGACAACTGATCCGTGTAAAGGAAAGAATGAATGGGGCCATGTATCGTGATATTTTGAGTGAAAACCTCCTTCCATCAGCAAGGGCATTGAAGATGAAACGTGGCTGGGTCTTTCAGCATGACAATGATCCCAAACACACCGCCCGGCAATGAAGGCGAGTGGCTTCGTAGAAGCATTTCAAGGTCCTGGAATGGCCTAGCCTGTCTCCAGATCTCAACCCCATAGAAAATCTTTGGTGGGAGTTGAGTCCATGTTGCCCAGCAACCCCAAAACATCACTGCTCTAGAGGAGATCTGCATGGAGGAATGGGCCAAAATACCAGCAACAGTGTGTGAAAACCTTGTGAGACTTACAGAAAACATTTGACCCCTGTCATTGCCAACAAAATTTATATAACAAAGTATTGAGATAAACATTTATTTATTGACAAAATACTATTTTCCACTATAATTTAAATAAATTCATAAAAATACTACAATGTGATTTTCTGGATTGTTTTCTCATTTTGTCTGTCATAATTTGAATTCTTACCTATGAAAGAAAATTACAGGCCTCTCTCATATTTTTAAGTGGG
>NW_025744844.1:0-5197 GCF_021184085.1 Oncorhynchus gorbuscha
CTTTCAATGTCTATCAATGTTATACATTACATTTACATTTAAGTCATTTAGCAGACGCTCTTATCCAGAGCGACTTTACAAATTGGTGCATTCACCTCTATGACATCCAGTGGAACAGCCACTTTACAATAGTGCATCTACATATTTTAAGGGGGGTGAGAAGGATTACTTTATCCTATCCTAGGTATTCCTTAAAGAGGTGGGGTTTCAGGTGTCTCCGGAAGGTGGTGATTGATTCCGCTGTCCTGGCGTCGTGAGGGAGTTTGTTCCACCATTGGGGAGCCAGAGCAGCGAACAGTTTTGACTGGGCTGAGCGGGAACTGTACTTCCTCAGTGGTAGGGAGGCGAGCAGGCCAGAGGTGGATGAACGCAGTGCCCTTATTTGGGTGTAGGGCCTGATCAGAGCCTGGAGGTACTGAGGTGCCGTTCCCCTCACAGCTCCGTAGGCAAGCACCATGTGTTATCTTTCAAAATCTATCAATGTTATCTTTCAAAGTCTATCAATGTTATCGTTCAATGTCCAACAATGTTATCTTTCAATATCTATCAATGCTATTTTTCTCCTACGATTTCATCACAACAGGGTCAAAAGAAAACCGTGATAATTAAGAAATGTCAGGAGAATAGTTCCTGGGTTTCTCCTATGATGGATGAGGCATATGGCACAAGATAAACAGAGGGAGAGACAGATTTTCTCCTTGATGGGTCAACCAACTGTCATTACGGTTCCATCACAGCCTAAACATGTTGGCTTCAGTGGATACAGAGGGACATTCAGGACTGTTCTACCCTGGCTGCATCCCAAATGGCACCCTACTCTCTATGTAGTGCACCACTTACAGTCCCAGGTCAAAAGTAGTGCACTATATAGGAAATTATGTTCCATTTGGGGCACAACCCTTCTCTTTATAAGATTCAATGTTGGGACGCCAGCTTCCTGCTTCCACCATCCATCACACTGGAAAGTGGTTCGAAAACGACAGGCGTCAACACATGAAATTTGAGGTCATTTCGGCGAACTCCATCGAGTCCCTTCACCACCGGAGCAGTTTGTCTGCTATGTTTAGAGACGTTGCCTCTTATTTCGACAGAGTCCAGTGAAGTGTGAAACCCAAGGGGGTTTGGCCTTAGCACCACACTTAGTCAGGCTGCCAATGAGCAGTCAGCCACACGTGCATGCATGCAGGCACACACACGCACACACACACGCAGGCACACACACGCACACACGCACACACGCACACACACACACACACACACACACACACACACACACACACACACACACACACACACACACACACACACACACACACACACACACACACACACACACACACACACACACACACACACACACACACACACACACACACACACACACACACACACACACAACCACCTCACCTGTTCCACATTCCCACCCAGTCTCTGTCCTGTCACACGTTTCACTGTGCAATCATTTTATAATTATCAGGCAGACTTCAGAAACTGTGTACAACATGAACAAACCATGCAGAAAGGCTCCCTACGGATCCAGTTCTGATCACACTGCCTGGTTTGTTGATGACTTGATTTGGAGTGAGTGGGAGTCCTTCTCCTGCAATTCACTTGATTTTCTAGTTATTCCAGAGTACTTCTAGGAAGCCCTATATACTGCAGTATTTACAGGAAGTCCTGCAGCTTGGTGGCATGCCACAGTTGGGCCATTGTGATGATGCTAAGTGGGTATACATGTAAGATCACTTATTCAGTCCATAGGTTGGTACAGTATGTTAATACACCACAGTCTTTATTTTGCCTGTATACTTACTCTGTTTATAATATTGATGTAAATGAAAGATACGTAGCATCGGAGAACTGTGTTTTATTCTTTGGGGCTACAAACATGCCCGAAGAGAACAGCGAGGACTACAAACATGCCCGAAGAGAACAGCGAGGACTACAAACATGCCCGAAGAGAACAGCAAGGACTACAAACATGCCCGAAGAGAACAGCGAGGACTACAAACATGCCCGAAGAGAACAGCGAGGACTACAAACATGCACAAAGAGGACAGCGAGGACTACAAACATGCCCGAGGAGAACAGCGAGGACTACAAACATGCCCGAAGAGAACAGCGAGGACTACAAACATGCCCGAAGAGAACAGCGAGGACTACAAACATGCACAAAGAGGACAGCGAGGACTACAAACATGCCCGAGGAGAAGAGCGAGGACTACAAACATGCACAAAGAGGACAGCGAGGACTACAAACATGCCCGAAGAGAACAGCGAGGACTACAAACATGCCTGAAGAGGACAGCGAGGACTACGCAAATCCTGGCGGAGGTTTTCTTACTATTTCATACAATATTGCTAGGCCAATTTTGCACCGCCCTATGGGACTTCCGGTCACGGCCGGGTTGTGACACAGCCTGGTATCAAACCCGGGTCTGTATTGACACCTCAAGCACTGCGATGCAGTGCCTCAAACCGCAGTGCCACTCGGGAGGCCCCACATTTGATTTTTAAAATATATTTTGAGTATGCAAAGATTCATCTTCCTGACATAAGACAACTTGATCTACCTATGAATCATAACTACCTTACACACCTGACTACAAGTCAACTATGTCGTCTTTCGCCACTCTGCACACTATTAGTTTATCAAGTCAACTATGTCGTCTTTCGCCACTCTGCACACTATTAGTTTATCAAGTCAACTATGTCGTCTTTCGCCACTCTGCACACTATTAGTTTATCAAGTCAACTATGTCGTCTTTCGCCACTCTGCACACTATTAGTTTATCAAGTCAACTATGTCGTCTTTCGCCACTCTGCACACTATTAGTGTATCAAGTCAACTATGTCGTCTTTCGCCACTCTGCACACTATTAGTGTATCAGTCAACTATGTCGTCTTTCGCCACTCTGCACACTATTAGTGTATCAAGTCAACTATGTAGTCTTTCGCCACTCTGCACTATTAGTTTATCAAGTCAACTATGTCATTCTTTTCGCCACTCTGCACACTATTAGTTTATCAAGTCAACTATGTCGTCTTTCGCCACTCTGCACACTATTAGTTTATCAAGTCAACTATGTCGATCTTCGCCACTCTGCACACTATTAGTTTATCAAGTCAACTATGTCGCCTTTCGCCACTCTGCACACTATTAGTTTATCAAGTCAACTATGTCGTCTTTCGCCACTCTGCACACTATTAGTTTATCAAGTCAACTATGTCGTCTTTCGCCACTCTGCACACTATTAGTTTATCAAGTCAACTATGTCAGTCTTTCGCCACTCTGCACACTATTAGTTTATCAAGTCAACTATGTCGTCTTTCGCCACTCTGCACACTATTAGTTTATCAAGTCAACTATGTCGTCTTTCGCCACTCTGCACACTATTAGTTTATCAAGTCAACTATGTCGTCTTTCGCCACTCTGCACACTATTAGTTTATCAAGTCAACTATGTCGTCTTTCGCCACTCTGCACACTATTAGTTTATCAAGTCAACTATGTCGTTTTTCGCCACTCTGCACACTATTAGTTTATCAAGTCCACTATGTCGTCTTTCGCCACTCTGCACACTATTAGTTTATCAAGTCAACTATGTCGATCTTCGCCACTCTGCACACTATTAGTTTATCAAGTCAACTATGTCGTCTTTTCGCCACTCTGCACACTATTAGTTTATCAAGTCAACTATGTCGTCTTTCGCCACTCTGCACACTATTAGTTTATCAAGTCAACTATGTCGTCTTTCGCCACTCTGCACACTATTAGTTTATCAAGTCAACTATGTCGCCTTTCGCCACTCTGCACACTATTAGTTTATCAAGTCAACTATGTCGTTTTCGCCACTCTGCACACTATTAGTTTATCAAGTCCCAGCTATGTCGTCTTTCGCCGCTACACACTTATTAGTTTATCAAGTCAATCTGCGTCGTTTTCGCCACTCTGCACACTATTAGTTTATCAAGTCAACTATGTCGCTTTTCGCTACTCTGCACACTATTAGTTTATCAAGTCAACTATGTCGTCTTTCGCCACTCTGCACACTATTAGTTTATCAAGTCAACTATGTCGTCTTTCGCCACTCTGCACACTATTAGTTTATCAAGTCAACTATGTCGTCTTTCGCCACTCTGCACACTATTAGTTTATCAAGTCAACTATGTCGTCTTTCGCCACTCTGCACACTATTAGTTTATCAAGTCAACTATGTCGTCTTTCGCCACTCTGCACACTATTAGTTTATCAAGTCAACTATGTCGTCTTTCGCCACTCTGCACACTATTAGTTTATCAAGTCAACTATGTCGTCTTTCGCCACTCTGCACACTATTAGTTTATCAAGTCAACTATGTCGTCTTTCTTTCTGCACACTATTAGTTTATCAAGTCAACTATGTCGTCTTTCTTTCTGCACACTATTAGTTTATCAAGTCAACTATGTCGCTCTTTCGCCACTCTGCACACTATTAGTTTATCAAGTCAACTATGTCGTCTTTCGCCACTCTGCACACTATTAGTTTATCAAGTCAACTATGTCGTCTTTCTTTCTGCACACTATTAGTTTATCAAGTCAACTATGTCGTCTTTCTTTCTGCACACTATTAGTTTATCAAGTCAACTATGTCGTCTTTCGCCACTCTGCACACTATTAGTTTATCAAGTCAACTATGTCGTCTTTCGCCACTCTGCACACTATTAGTTTATCAAGTCAACTATGTCGTCTTTCGCCACTCTGCACACTATTAGTTTATCAAGTCAACTATGTCGTCTTTCGCCACTCTGCACACTATTAGTTTATCAAGTCAACTATGTCGTCTTTCGCCACTCTGCACACTATTAGTTTATCAAGTCAACTATGTCGTCTTTCGCCACTCTGCACACTATTAGTTTATCAAGTCAACTATGTCGTCTTTCGCCACTCTGCACACTATTTGTTTATCAAGTCAACTATGTCGTCTTTCTTTCTGCACACTATTAGTTTATCAAGTCAACTATGTCGTCTTTCTTTCTGCACACTATTAGTTTATCAAGTCAACTATGTCGTCTTTCGCCACTCTGCACACTATTAGTTTATCAAGTCAACTATGTCGTCTTTCGCCACTCTGCACACTATTAGTTTATCAAGTCAACTATGTCGTCTTTCGCCACTCTGCACACTATTAGTTTATCAAGTCGACAAAACCAAATCAG